>NC_051155.1:76399162-76445665 GCF_013339745.2 Dermacentor silvarum
TGGCCCAAGGGTGGAAGTCCCCGGCCTTGAATGCTGGCGTTTTCGGCCCGGTCCCCGTCTGTTGATTTTTGGGTGTCTTCTTGTGGTGGGCGACTTGCCCAGGCTTGTCTGTCTTCGATGGCTGTTGTTGGGGAGCTTGCCCAGACTTGTTCAGCTTTCTGTCGCGAGGTGGTTGATCCGTCCGCTGATGCTGCTTTGAGGTAGTTCCTCCTGATTGGTTCACGGGGCGGCGGAGTTTCCGGAACTTTCCGGTGCACTGCGCGGAGCCCGTAAGATGGGCTTCGGAGCCCGTAAGATGGGCTTCCCCGCAAATCATACAGATAGGCTTGCACTCGTGTTCGTTGAGGCCCGCTGGCGTAATGCCGACCTGTTGGCCACAAAATCCGCATCTTCCATCGTCAGGGTGTGGGCAATTGTCCACCCTGTGTCCTATAGTACCGCACCGGTAGCAGGCAGGGATCGTCTTTTTGTAGGCCCTCACTGGGACGCATTCATGGTTGTAGTGGATATATCGTGGGAGCCGCCGCCCGACGAAGGTCACCACTGCCACATTTGTGGTCCCCAATTTTCGCACGAAGGCTATTTCGCCTTCCCTCCAGAAGAGCTTCGGTTTCAAAGAGGCAGAAGTTTCCTCTTCACGGACGTTAATCACGCCCTTACACACTTCACCATTGAGTTTCAAGCGTCCCTTGAATGGGTAGGATGATGCGCCTACCTTGAGGTCAAGGTCTCGTGCTAGTTTGTCAGCCACTTGCGTTGATTGCGTGCCGCACACCACTGTGTTTTGGTCCCACACTGGCCAAACGCTAAGGTCCCCACAGGCCACTTCGCCCACGTAGTGGGCCACTGCAGAGCCGATGTCGCCGTGTTTGAAGGATGCTTTGAGGTCCAGAGTCCCGCGGGGCTTCAGAACCACAACCAAGTCTTCATAGTGCAGTCGAGGTGTCTGTCTCGGTCTCCACTGGTTGCCCGTTTTCTTTTGCAGCGGCGGTGCAGTGCGAGCATCGCCGGCGTTTCCGTTGGTTGATGTGAGCGGCGTCGTGCCGGCGCCGCCGTTGGTTTCCGCGTTGTTACCTTGCGTCCGACGTTGGCGAAGGCGCACCAGGGCTTGAAGGCATTCATTTTCGGTGAGCATCTGGTCCTCATGTTGGGTGGTTTGGTCAATTTGTGCCCAGCTCATGGCTGCTGGGTCATAACCGATGATCTTGCTCACCGCCATGGAGAGAAAGTTCTCGAAGCCGGCAGAGTCGAGCCGAACCCTAATGAGGGGTTAGCTCACCGCGGCGTGGCGTAGGCAACACATTGCTCTAGAAGTGCCGAAATTGGGTCCACCTGCACAAGACTGGTGTCCACAGGTGCCTCTCGTCTTCACGCATCTGATGGTACCAGAGTTTCGGAGATCCGATGTCTTGAGCCGCGGTTCCAGCCAAAAGTTGGCGGAGCCGATGCACCGCTCGTCTGGTCAGCGCGTCCGAACCTGCGTCTCTCCCATATGGCCGGAGCGGCAGCGCTGAGCCGCGCCGGGCGCAATCGCGGCCGGAGTGCTGCTGCCAAGCCGACATTGAATTTTCACCAATGTTTATGACTGCTCTTGCAGTCTGTTTGACTTTTTAATGTTGTCCGGTGACGTTGAATCGAATCCCGGTCCCCTTCCGTCTCCTGACGCGGAAAACGCCGAACCGCTGGCCACTTTACTACAGTTTCAGTCCGCGCACGCAGCTATTCTCGACCAACTATAATATATTCAAGTATCTCTGTCCGACACGAAAAAGGATTCCTCGAACTTAATTCTAGATTGGCCAAAATCCAAACTGAGTGTATCGCACTCGCGGTTACCAAGGCTGAGAATGGCACCCTCCGTTCGACAACTACCGTTGGCATGGCCCATGTGTCAGCCCTGACTGCCCGCCCTGATGACGCCGACAACAGGTCTCGTCGTTGTAACCATGCATTTCATGGTGTAAAAGATTTTCCGAGCGAAAACTGGCGAGAGTGAAAAACTTATTGATCACTGCATCCAGCAACTTCAGCCGCCTATTAAACCATGTGAAATTAAATCCGCTCATAGGCTCGGAACTTATCACCATGGCCGGTCAAGACCAGTAATTATTAAATTCGCTCACATCAAAGATAAAGACCCCATCCTTTCGCCAGCATAAAAATTTAAAGGAACAAGTTTTGGTGTTTCCGGTGATTTTCTCCTGCAGTTCGCTTAACTCGAAAACAAGTCATTGAAAGACTAGCAGCATCCAGTTCAAGCTACGTTTCGACAAACTTGTTTTGGCAACAAAACCTGTTTTTTGACCAGCAAACCGATAAGTAGTTGAACGTAAATATTAGCAGTTACCAAAGTGGAAACCTCATTCCGACCCACCTAGTCATTTTTCTGTAGTTGTTTTGTTTACTTATATCCGCAGTGTCATTCCAACGCACGATTCGCTATGTGGCTTCATCAGCTCATGTTCATGTAATGTTGTTTTGCTAACTGAAACGTGCCATACCTCGTCTATTCGTGATTCTGAGGTACTGCCCCTCCTTCCCGACTTCGACATATTTCGCAAAGATCGAGCCAATGATGCCCGTGGTGATGGCGTCCTTATTGCCACGAGTCATCAGCTACGTTGCATCACGATAATGATGTCATCACCTTGTAAAATGCTATGACTATCCTGTACCGCATCGTTCTCACGAATCTCTCTTGGCATTTGTTATCGCCTCCTTCTGCTGACACTTCATTTCTGCCACCTTTCTACGACGGCTTATTCAAGTTAACTACTCGTATCCCAGCATGCCTGTCCTACTTCGAGGCGATTTTAACTTCCCGTCGATCGATTGGCCTTATCCAGCTTCCTGTATAAGAAAAAAATATCATGGCCAACGAGTTCGTCAGCACGTGTCTCCCATTCGGATTATCCCAAGCTATCAGCCATCCCACCCGCACAACAGACCATGCATTCTGCTAATATCTTGGATTTAGTGTAACTTCCTACCCTGAAACCTTTCCCCTATCGCGTATCTGAATGGCCTCAGTGACCATAGGGTTCTGCACACTGCTTTTTCATGCCATCTATGCAAGCAAACAAAAACTAAAAAAAGCACCCCCGTTTTATGGCAGAGGCGAGTATAGCAGCATAACCCGATATATAACAACCTTTTACAATAATTTCACGCCTGACTTCTATCTTCGTCCAACTGAGTCCAACTGGTTACCCTGTAAATCTTAATTCTTACGTCTAGTTAAAATGTACGTTCCTACCATAACAATTAATGATCGGAAACGATCTCCGTGGTTTAATACTATGCTAAAATATCTAAATAACAAGAAAAAATCAGGCAAGTTTGCACTCGGTCGCGCAAAGCCTTAGGCACAGCGAAGCCTACTAGCTGCTACTGCTAGGCATGAACTTGGTTGCGGCAAGGTCTTAACTTGGTTTAACTTAACTACGCATGTAGGAAGGTACTCTCGAGCGATCATTTTCAGAGGTTCCTTCCCTTTCCCGACATTTCGCGTGAGTAGCGCTGGATGCGTGGGCGTCTACAAGCGACAGCGCTCCTGGCATGCCACAAACGCAGGCAGGCTAACCATGTTTGGTACAGTGCCAAGAACGTTATCGCTTGCCGACCGCGAACGCGTTGGCGACATTTCGCGTGACTAGCGCTGGACGCGCCGGCGACTACGAGCGACAGCGTTCCAGGCATGCTACAAACGCAGGCAGGCTAACCAAGGTGGGCACAGTGCCAAGAACGCTGCTGCTTGCCGACGCCGAACGCATTGGAGGCTATCCGCTCGATATCAATCGGCCAGCTTCGCTATGTCTTGAGCTTTGCGCGGCCTAGTGCAAGCTTTCGCCTTTTTTTTTCTCCAGGCTGAACGCACCGCAAAGAGAAGAGAGGCAGGGAGCTGGCGAGGAGGAGACTGCGTGCGCATGCACGCATGACCTTTGCGACCTGCTTGTCGTATTGCTTGACTGCTAGATAGTATTTCTTCCACTTAGCTTCCGATTGAGGAGACTGCGTGCGCATGCACGCATGCACGCAGACTCCTCAATCGGAAGCTAAGTGGAAGAAATACTATCTAGCAGTCAAGCAATACGACAAGCAGGTCGCAAAGGTCAAACGTTGCTGGTTTTCAACTAAGTTGCCCTCTATGTTGCACGATAACCGGAATCATTTCTGGCAATCCATTATTCCCCAATGGTCCAACACTCCATGGCTGTGCTGGCTCCCCAGTCCCCGAAACCGATGTCGCTGATGCTTTAAACACCGCTTTATGTTCTGTTTTAGGTGCGGAGCACCTTATGCGCTCGGCCTGTCGGTGTCTCCTGTGGTCGTCGTCGTCACGGTAAGCAAGCGGCACGCGCTCGGCACGAGCGCGTTCCTTGCGTCCTGCGTACCGAGCGCTCCCGTGCAACGTTACTAGATTACCATAATCTAGTAACGCTGGCTCCCGTGTTCGTCGTCGTCTTCCACGGCTGTTTGCGTTGCCGCTCATCATTCCAATTTCACTTCCATTCTGTCGTCGTAATGGGGAGGCCGCGTTTACGGGTTTATGAGCCATTGCTTAAGGCAGTATGAGTCCCTTAGCCGTGCATCACTGCATGCTGCGCACCTTCCCAGGTTTCACGTTAGTGGAGCTGCATTTCGCTCAATGGGTCATTTGACAGTTACGCATAAAATTTAATTCACGGCACAATAATTCGGTCCCCCCGGTAACGCATCCGGAATACAAAGTCGTCCACCCCTCCCCCCCCCCTCCCCCGTTACACATCCGGAATACGAAGGCGCAATCAACGAGGCCCTAGACAGACCGATCGGCGAGTCCGATATCCGGGCAGTTTTATACCTAAGCTTAACACCAAATCGGCATCCGAGACCGAAGGGACCACAAACAAAACACTCAGGAATTTGGACGATAAATACATAAAGAAACCGACGGAATAGTCAACGCGTGCTGGGAAACCGGATGCCTACCGCAGCAATGAAAGACAGCACACGTCGTGCTAATACCGAAGCCGGACAAGCGACTGCAGTTAGAGAACCTCAGACCGATCTCGCTGACTTCGTGCGTGGGGAACGTAATGGAGCACGCCATCCTCACAAGGCTGACCGCGACCTGCTCCCCCACAAGATGTTAGGGTTCAGAGAAACTTCTCTACGCAGGACGCGATGCTACAGATGAAACACGAGGTCATAAACAGCCCGACCACGTCCACCAAGGCCATACTCGGCGTGGACCTGAAGAAGGCCTTCGAGAACGTAGCGCACATAACCGTACGGACCAATCTGCAGGAACTAGGCCTTGGCGAGCGAACGTACAATTACGTTCGAGAGTTTCTCACGAATAGAAAGGCCAAGGGTTGCTTACTTCCGAACAAATAGAGTTGGGTAGCGCCGGCACCACACAGGGATCGGGGATATCGCCCATGCTTTTAAACCTATAGCTCTCGTGGGGTTGCCGCCCAATCTAAACGAAATCGAAGGGCTCAATCACAGCCTCTACGCCGACGACATTACGCTGTGGGTTACCCAGAGCTGCGATAGGCAGATAGAACACACGTTGCAACGTGCGATCGAGACGGTCGAACAATACTTGAAGAACACCGGACTGACCTGCTCCCCGGAAATGTCCGAACTGTTAGTTTACAGACCCACGCGAAGAGGCCGCAAGCCGAACGGCGAGACGAACGACGAAGATCCCCGTAGAGACATACGACTAACGACATCCGACGGGCGCCCCATACCCAGGGTAGATAGCATGCAGGTTCTGGGCTTACACTATCCCCTCCCCCTTCCCCGTGTAGAGTAGCAGGCCAGAGCACACACACTAACGCTCAAGCCGACCTCTCTGCATTTCTTCAAATAAACCTCTCTCTCTCTGGGCTTACACATCGCGGCTATTGCAGCTGGCAGGCGTTGCGGGAGTTGGGGGACGTTGAGGTCGGACTTTGGGAATATGAAGAAGGTTTATTTACATTATTTACAATAACAACACAAAGTAAAGGGTAGTAATGAAGTCATCGACGACCGGCAGCAAATCGGACGCTGCGGCCCGTGGCAAGAAGAACAAACGTCTCTTCTCCCTGTCTCTCGCTTTTAAGTGCTTCGGTCTCTCGGGGTCATGTCATTTTCGACCACCCGTCGAGCCAGCTCAGGCGTCATCATTTTCCTCCAATGGTAGGGGGCCTGTGCAAGTGCCATCACATTCGGCCAATGGGGACGCTTCAATGGCTCCATTGTCCGATGGTTGACTTGCCTCCGGTGTTGCCTCATCGCCTGGAAGCACTCAGCTGGAGGAGACGGGTTGTTCTCGAGACCTTCCAGAGCTGCAAAACCGCGTTGCTCGGGACCAAGGTCAACTACCTGGAACCCTGCCAGCCTCCCGTTGCACTTTCGGGAAGAGTCAAGCAGGGGGGGGGGGGGAGACAATAGCTCGACGTGCGGCGCATGAGGAGACGGGGGTCGCCAACCTGTCTGACGGGTTCGGTAACGTGGTAGACGCGCCCCGGCGCACCATAATTGGAATGCGACGGCGCTTGGATGTGGTCTGGGAACTTGAGTGATGCCAGGAAAAGGGACCGTTACTAACAGCTCCTCCTCGCCCCGGAAGTTCGGAATGGCCGGCGAACTCAATTCGCTGGCAATGAAGAACGCTGATAAAGCCTCTAGTACACTGGTGACGAGCGTCGTGTGACCAATTTCTGGATCCCGGACCCTGGAGAACGCACGTCAAACAAACGAAACATAGCGCTGTACCCATGGATGCAGCACCACGCCATCTGGTTCATCTGTCCACAGTTTCCAGTTCCTCGGGACTCCCTGGGTCAAAGGTTCATTCTTCTTCGCTATTCCCAGTTTTTCCGGACTACGATCGAAGGTTCATCCGTGTCGCTGTTCCGAGTTGTTCAGCTGGAATCCCTGGGTCGAAGGCTCATACTTCTTCGTTGTTCCCAGTTCCTTCGCTGTTCGCCCTCAGGACTCCTTTGGTCGAAGGCTCATTCGTCCTCGCACGAAGGTTCATTCTTATCGGTGCCACCACTTATTGCATCTGGCCGGCGTTGGTTGCGGGAGTTGGGGGACGTTGAGGTTGGACTTTGGGAATTTCAAGGAGGCTTATTTACATTATTTATAGTAGCAGCACAAAGTAAAGAGTAGTAATGAAGTCCTCGATGTCCGGCAGCAAATCAGACGCTGCCGCCCGTGGCAAGAAAAACCAACCTCTCTTCTCCCTGTCTCTCGCTTTTTTGGGGAATGGAGATGGCCCAAAGGCTCTATTGTCCGATGGTTGACTTGCCTCCGGCGTTGCCTCCTCACCTGGAAGCGCTCAGCTGAGGCGACGGGTTGTTCTCGAGACCTTCCAGAGCCGCAAAGCAGCTTTGCTCGGGACCAAGCTCAACTACCTGGAAACGCGCCAGCCTCCCGTTGCACTTTCGGGAAGAGTAAAGCAGGGGGGGGGAGAGACAATAGCGCGACATGCTGCGCATGAGGTGGGGGTCACCAACCTGTCTGACAGGTCCGGTAACGTTGTAGACGCGCCCCGGCGCACCTTAATTTGAATGCGGCGCCTTTTGGATGCGGTCGGGGAACTTGAGTGATGCCAGGAAAAGCGTCCGTATCTAACACGGTTACGCAGACGCATAGCCAACAGACACAGCGGGATGAAAGAAAGTAGCATGATCAGGCTAGTTCAGGCCTTCGTAATCAGCTAAATAACGTACGTGGCACCCTACCTCAACTGGCAGGTAGCGGAGAAGACAAAGATGGAACGCTTAACCAGACAGGCTTACAAACAGGCAATAGGGCTACCGATCAACACGAGCACGAGCAGGTTACTCGATCTGGGTCTACACAACACGCTGGGGGAAGTGATAGAGGCACAGAACATAGCGCAGTATGAACGCCTTTCCATGAGCAGTATGGGCAGATACATACTAGAGAAGTTAGACATCGGGTATCACGCTCAACACGGCGTCAAAGTGGACGTACCGAGCAGCCTCAGGGACAGGTTGGTCGTCCCTCCGCTACCGAAGAACATGCATCCGGAATACCACAGACATAGAAGGAAAAAGAGAGCGCAGGACGTACAGAGGAAGTAAGGCAACTGTGAAGACGCGGTGTTCGTGGACGCGGCCAGATAGGCGCGCAGGCGCGGCTTCGCGGCCGCGGTGGTAGATCACGCGAACGCTTGCAACACTAGCGTAACTGTACGCACGGTGCACGTGGAGACGGCGGAGGAGGTGGTCATTGCGCTAGCGGTGGCCACCACCGCGGCCGAGGTGATCATCAGCGACTCCCAGACGACAGTTCGCTACTACGCCATCGGCCGCATCTCCCCCGAGGCGTTACGAATACTACTCGCGGAAAAAACCGAAAATAAGAAAGTTTACATCGTGTGGGCGCCCGCCCACACCACCTCGCTCGCCGGCAACGAGGCGGCGCACGGGGCGGCTCGAGGGCTTCCGGACCGAGCCGCCAACGGCACTACCGCCTCCTCGGCCGCGAAGTCTAGTGAGGGGTGGGAGTGGCATGATCGCCTGACGAGTTACAGAAAAATCACACAGCCCTACAATCTGGCGAGGTGCAAATTACCGCCAGCCACACCAGAAACTGAACAAGAGACTGGCGGTCGCATGGCGACAGCTGCAGATACGAACGTTTCTAAGCCCGGTGATCTTGAATCTCTGTTACCTAGAGCTTTATTCGTCAAACAAATTAAGTTTTGTAAGGCCAGGGCAACTCTGGAACACATGTTATGGGACTGCGAACGATGGGAGGTTCCATACGGGGACGCAGCCTCGAACCGAACGCGCTGGGAGACTACGCTGCTCAGATCCGCCCTCTCAACCAACCCCCGAGGTCCAGCGGGTCGAGGATGCCGCCAGAGCTCAAGGGCTCGTGACCAACGCCTAGGCAGGGATATTCGCCCAAATCCCCAAATAACTCGCCGGATTTTCAATAAAGTTATTGTTCTACCACTCAAACCGAACCTACGACTTAACTCGTGCTAACTCTAAAAACTAATAAAAACTAAACAGTTAGAAAGGCGTCTATAATGACCACATTTTACTAATGACTACCTCGAAATTGTTCCCGTATTGCCACCTCCTACTTATCTGTGTATGGCAAGCATTACTTCTGACGAGAATGGAATTGTTAAAATTAACGATTCATCGGAGAATTCGTCTTCACGTGGTACTGACGGCATTAACTCCAAGGTATTAAACGCACTAAGAACATCAGTAGTATTTTTCTAACGCTAATATTTCTACAGTCTCTCACAATTGGATCAGTCCCCACTGACTGGAAGGTTGGCAAAATAATTCGCATCTTTAAAAAAAGTCTACCGTACAAATCCTAGCAACCAGCGTCTAAATTTCATCACAAACGTTTCTTCAAACTTCATGGAGCACGTAATACCATTCCCACATGCGACTTTTCTGTAATCTGTCAATTTATTTCATCCTAACTAGCACGGATATCGCAAAGCTCATTCTTGCGACACTCTACTTGCTCTCTTCCTACATATATTAAATTCACATCTCGATCGAAACATCCCCACTGACGCTCTATGTTTGGACTTCAAAAAAAGCTTTCGATAAAGTGTCACATATTCTTCACCTGCATAAACTCTCGCACCTTAACCTTCAACCAGACATCGTTAATTGGATTCGTGAATTTCTAACCGATCGCCTTCGATTTGTTACCGCTAAATCAATCTCTTTAACTATATCCATTGTTCTATGTGGTGTGCCCCAAGGCTGTGTCCTTGGGCCCCTCTGTTTTTGCGATAGCAATTATACGGACACTTATATATAGACACGGAACCTCACAGCAATTATATCGCCGTGAGGTTCTGTATAAAGTCCAAGGGCGATAAAAAGCGTCGCCGCGCGCCCAATGCTGTATATGCGTGTGAAAGCGCGCTAAGGACGCGCGCTTTAACGGAGAGAAAACGCTACGTCTCCGTCGCACGAAAAACCATAAGGGGGGGGGGGTAGAAGCGAGGGAGGGGGGCGCCATTGTGCTCCGGAACCAACTGCGCATTTACCCACCCGGCGCAAGGGCATCTGGCGATGCAATTTCTTGCGCGAAAGGAGGAAAGTGGGAAGGCAGCGGGGGAGGGAGGGGGTGCGGCTTCTACTGTGCCATCTACTGCGCACTTGTACTTTGTGCCACTGCGAGCGGTCGGGTGCACCATATCTTGAAAGCGATCTGCCTTGAAAGCGATTATCTTGAAAGCGATTCTCCCACCATACGCATCCCAATGCTGTGTCCCTTATGAAAATGGCCACGACCTTTATGTTTCCTGTCTGTTTCCTTCTTGTGCCCTATGTGACCTTTATGTTTCCTTGCCCTTTATGTGACCTTGAGGAAACATACTTCGTGTGTACCGCATGTTTACTCATTCTTTCGTACGACTCGAGGAAGCAAACTGAATCTTTCCTGTAGGATGTGTCCTTTGTGTTTACGGCAGGATGTTACCTGTGTGTGCACTCTATGTTACCTGGCTGTGCACCCCCTCTAGTGCACATCGAGGTAACATAGAGTGCACACAGTAATTATCTGAACTTAACACAAGCTACGGCTAGAACTATTATTTTATTATTATTAGAACCACTATTTTTCCTGGCGTATCCAGGAAAAATAATAGAGGGGGGGGGGGGCTCGGTTTTTTCGGCCCTCGACTTCGTGAAGCTACCTACGCAAATTACACGCTGAAATTCAAAACGTGCGGTCGCTGCTAAAAGATGCCTGTCTTTTCAAAACTGCGTGTGATTGCTGTGTTGACATTCGCAGGGGTATAAGTAGGGCAGCGCGGATCCTGTAAATTCTTGCGTGGGCGGGCAACTGAATAATTTTTAATTGTCAGTTGGCTGAGTCGTTAAAGATGTGTACGGAGCATGGCCATATTTGTTTGTTTACGCGTGCATGCAAGCAGTACGCCTGTTTCACTTCGACCGAAGCTCCAGCTGCCGCAGCAAGCAAGCCATCGGCACGTTTTGTCGTCTTTATTCCTTACGCTACGAGGAAATATGGTTCCACCGATTCAAGATGAGGTCACATATTCTCTAAAACACGACACATGGCGCCATAAGAAGCGTGTATATGGGCGGTGATCACGAATTTGTCATCGGTGGTTGTCGTAGCAGCCGAAGGCCGTCCGCCATTGCAAGCAGACGGAGCAGAGGTGCACGGGCTGCGCGCTGATTGGCTCATGTCCGCCAGCAATAGTTAGCGCATCGTTCGCCTAAAATTCCTGTATATGCGTTATAAAAAAGACTGCACACCCAGGCACTTTGAACTTAATAAATGCTGTTTAAATACCGGCATTCTTTCCAGCTACAACTTCCTCCGTGCAACAAAATTAAATCTCGAAGGCCGTGCTTTTGCAAACTACATTTTCTAGAAGCGAATGTAGATCTCGGAGGCTACGTTCACTTGTTTACCGCAGTGTGGCGCTGCTGCAGTGTGACGTTGTGGGATATTCTTCAATACGAAGGCATAGATGACGATTTCGTGGAGCTGCGGAGGGAGATATATCGAGACAACCAAGTACAAGTGGCATGGGAAGGTCGAAAAGGAAATGAAATGGTGGGAATTCACCAAGGATTGAAGCAAGGATGCCCTCTGTCACCATTGTTGTTCACGCTTTACGTCAAGGGCATAGAAAGACGACTGGAAAACAGCGAATTAGGTTTTGATTTATCCTACATGCGTAATGGACAAATGGTGCAACAGAAGATCCCTGGACTGATGTACGCAGACGACATTGTGCTACTAGCGGACAATAAAAAAGATTTACAGATACTTGCGAATATCTGTGGGAACGCAGCGACAAATCTAGGCCTTAAGTTTAGCACAGAGAAATCAGGGATTATGACATTTAATGAACACACGAGTAACTTCGTGGTGTCAATTCAACAGCAAGTAATACCCATAGTGAAGCAATATAAGTACCTCGGCGTACACATAAACGAAGGAAAGAATTACTCAAGCAACCACCAAGATAATCTGAAAATAAAGGGGAAGCGGAATGCAGCATTAATGAAACACAGAGCACTGTGGGGCCACAATAAGTATGAGGTGGTGCGTGGAATCTGGAAAGGAGTAATGGTGCCAGCGCTAACATTCGCAAATGCCATTAAATGCTTAAAATCGGATATATTGGCGGGTTTAGAAGTTAACCAAAGATCAGTAGGCCGGTTGGCATTGGGAGCACACGGTAATACGACAAATGAGGCAGTGCATGGAGACATGGGTTGGGCCTCTTTTGAAGTCAGAGAAGCACAAAGCAAAATTAGTTTTGAAGAAAGGCTCAGGAACATGGATGAAAATAAATGGGCGGCTAAAGTGCACAAGTATCTCTACATGAAAAGCGTGGACACAGAATGGAGGAAGAGGTCAAGGAAGTTGGCAACTAAGTACAGGATAATCGAAACTGTAAATAGACAACCAGGGGTCATCAGAAAGAAAGTGAGAGAAATAGAGACCGTGAATTGGATGCAAAGAATGGAAACAAAAAGGACAATGTAGATTTACAAGAATGAGAAGAAAGAAATTAGAATGGAAAATCTGTACGATAACACAAAGGGCCTTGGCCTTGCTATTTGAGGCTCGAGCTGGCTGTCTAAGGACGAAAAGATACCGGAACAAATATTCGGAACTAGATGAGGCATGAGTATGCTGCAGTAAAGATCCAGAGACCACTCAGCACATCCTAATGGAATGCGATGGGGTCGACCCAGCAAGAACCGTAGGTAACATGCAACTCCCAGAAGCGCTTGGGTTTCAAGTGGAAGGAAACATCAACACATCAGCCGTAGAGATAAGCAAGAGACGATTAGAGTGCTGGTGGAAAAAATCAGGGAAAAGGAGGATACGACCTGATCTCTTAAAATCATAGGCAGCGGTACAAGCTAAATTTTTGAAAAGGGTATACAAAAATGCGAGATAAAGAACATGTGTAGTATACCTGATTAAATCAAGCAGGCTAGGTGACTATTTGTCGCCACCCCGTTTCAAAGGGGATGCCAATAAATCATCATCATCATCATCATCATCGTCCATGCCCGGTAAAATTACTGGGTGTTATATTGAGCTGGGCCCGCTGGGCCACGTGTGTGCAAGAGTGCTCGTTGCAGCAAGGCGGTAATTTAATCATGTTTTGGAAGTGTCTCGACAAACTGTGGTCCTTGTCGTGTGTATTAATCATCATGAAACCTCTGGACTTGTGTAATGATATCATTTCGTCGTATGTTTCGTGTGAAACGCCAGTGTCTGGAGTCTACTACAGCGCCCATCCGAGCTTCCTTTGTTCTCGCCAGTACGGGTTCTCTCGTGAAAAACGTGGTGCTGTGGCTTCGAATCATGGTCTGTGGAAGAAATTGTTGAAAGTTGTGCTTTCGTGTGCTGGAGTTCATCGGCAATTAGACAGTGTTTGCTCCAGAAAGAGCGTCGGCACCGAGGTGCCTTCGAGACAAGAAGCGTTTGATGACTTCACATCTTGAAAGGTAAGCAAGTCTCGCGCTTGCGCGCATTCTTGTCGCTTATACAGGGTGTTTCAGTTGTTACGTAGCTTGACAGAGCCAAGGTAATGTTGCTTGCCGTCGCTTGGAGATACTTCGATTATTTTTTGCATTCCGCCTCATTAGATAATTAGTCTTAATTAATGAACTTCTCAGTTATTATTATTAGACTAAAGTGTCAATGAAAAAGTTGTAGAGCGACATGAGAAACTCGATACAGATTTCTTTTACTCCGTAAGTCTTACATAAAAGTGTTTTTCCGAGCGTGAAAGATACCCGCAAAGCGCGTCGAGCGGCCAGTCGCACGGCAATTTTGCATGTATTCGCGGGCTTCTTTTACGCTCGGCGAAAAGGAGAAAAAAAAAACTTTCGAGCAGATAGCAAAAAACACGCTCGGGCAGATAGCAACAGCGCAGTCTGTTTAAAATAATTAGTTTAAAGCTTCAGTGTTGACATTGCCATACCTAGCACATCACCAAAACAACTGCGTTTAATGTTTGTATAATACGATGATTTCCTTTTCTTTATGACAGCTTTATAATCCCCTTTTCAAGTGACGTTTTATAACTCCTGTGAGTGTTTCCTCTTAGTAAGTTGTACTCCCTTAGCCGCACGCTTTTATGCTTCCCGTGTGCTAGGAGGTCAGGGCTCCTCAAGCTGTTCTCACAGCTTTTACCTGTCCTCGTAACTTTTTCTTGCTGCGGAATAAAATTCAATTCAATAGTTTTCACTTCTGCGCGTTTCTTAGCTGTGTGCATACAGACCAAACTGTTCTTGGATATATGAAATTTACTGCATAAGTGAAAACGCTTGGCCTTTTATTTTTCAGGTGTCTTGTGAGCTCTCATCCAAGCACCCCATTCCAAAGGTCTGCTGTGAGGCGATGTGGCATATGGAAGTAACATGCAGATAGTTCAATAAACTACTTGTAGTTTCAGAGATACCTTTGCAAAGTATTGTCGACACTTTCTTTTAAAAGTGCAAGCACTTATCCAACGTGACATCTCTGCATCCGAACATTACACTTTACATTTGTGACAAAAACATCTAGAACAGCGACACTGCATGCTGTGAGGAAAGTACAAGTTGTACTGCAAGTGTTATACTAAAATTATTATTATAGAACAATATTGTGTGAATTTCTGTGCCCTAGCAGAGTTATAATCAGTATGCTTATAATAAACCATATATGCTTATCTTTAAAACTCACACAATGTGCATAAATATAAAATGGGCACAGAGAACTCATCTATGCATGTCTACAGAAAATGCAGGATACAGGATCTTTTCAGTAGGGCCACATGAAGGGTGCATAAAGGTGGGAGTCATGAAGGAAACATAAAAGCAGTGGCCAAATTTCAGCATCTAGAATACATAAAGTACGGTAACATGAAGGATACATAAAGGACGGACACACGAAGGAAACATAAAAGCAGTGGCCAAATTTCAACATCTAGGATACATAAAGTACGGTAACATGAAGGATACATAAAGGACGGACACATGAAGGAAACATAAAAGCAGTGGCCAAATTTCAACACGCAGGAAACATAAAGGATGTTTCCTCATGTGACCCCTAGGAAACATACAGTAATCATAAAGGACATAACCATTTTCATAAGGGGTACCCACCTCGAGCCCATTACACTTCGTGTCAGTGTTCTTTCAAGCATGAAACGCTTTCAGCTCCCGTTGTCAGCGACCTTCAAGTGACCTTGAGCCCAAAGGCAGAGCCATTATCCCGGCACCGTTGCGAGAACAAAACAAGATCATCCGGGCAACCAGTCAAAAGCTAAGAAAATGCGGTCTCTGGCCCCCAACCCTTTCTACAGGACCGCATTACGCTAGTTGCTGCCCAAAGAAGTTACAAAATGTATTGCTTCCGATTTCTGCATTACATACGCTAGTTACTGCCCAAAGAAGTCACAAAATGTATTGCTTCCGAGTTCTTCCTAATGTTTGTTCACAATTTAAACGGAGCTGTAACTTCTAGTACGCTGAAGTTTTATTTGTCATATCCAATAGGGACGTTCAAAAGGCAGATACAGGACACTATACACTTGATTGTCATCTTTTGGCGCTGAGACAGGGCTTCCAGTGCACTTTTGAATGCCAGCGGTCCGTGAGTTCCGCGTCGCGGGTTTTGCGCCGGCTCGAGAGATAGCGCCACGTTACGCGACCAAGCCGGCATCGTCCGGCGCGACACGGATGGCTGTTTGGCCGAGACGAGACTTGCAATGAGGTTCTGTCTGTGACAGGAGACCATTGCGTCCATATGGACGCAATGGTCTCCTGCGTTACGTTACGTTACCACACCGCACCACGGCCACTCTACGTTAGGCCGTGGTGCGGTGTGGTGTGGTGGAGTGTGCCGTTCCGAACATGCCCTTCACCAATTTTGAGATTTTGGCTAGTGTAATCTTCAACCAATCTGCTTTGCCGGTAGCCATTTCCTGCTTACATTATACTGTCGATTACGGGAGAGACAGCCAGCGGAGCTATTGTAAGTCGAGACTGCGCCGTCCGTCTGTCCTCCGCTTTCACGCAGGGGTCAGCTTCCCTGACCCACCGCTAGGGGCGCTGCGCTCAATCAGAGGCCGCACCGGCTGAGGAGCCGACCCATCATAACGCGCGACTGGGGAGGGGGAGCGCTCGCCCTTTCTCGCCGTGGATCCCGCTCGGCGCAAGCGGCCGCAGGAGCTCGCTCGAGAGCGGTAGCACCGTCGCCGGACGAATTCTACGTTTCGAGCGCCGGAATCGGCAGCGAAACGGCAGCGGCGGGACGCTAATCCGCAGCTACGCAAGAGGGAAGCGCAAGCCAGACGTAACCGCTGGGAGACCGCTACGAACGAGGATCGTCGGCGGGAAGCGCAAGCTAAACGGCAGCGGAGGGAGGCTAATCCGGAACTACGCAAAAAAGAAACGCAAGTCAAGCGTACTTGCAGGAAAGCGAACCCTGATTTGTGGCAGCAAGAAGCACAACAAAGATGCAAGCGCCGAGAGATCCCTTTGACAGACACTGCAAAAGATTTGCTCGACCGGGAGTTAGCAGGGAATGTTAAGCAGTAAAAGTCCAAACATCCCCCATAATCACAAGAAAACATCTGGAAAACAAACATACTAACAGAAACTCCCACAAAATCACACAGGTAATCACACAAAATGACAGAGAAACACAAGGGAACCACAGCTCCACTGTTTCAGCAGATTTCACATTGGGTGGAACTGGGTTGCTTTTTCGTTTGCACACAGCCCATGAATTGAATACCCTACCTTCTGACATCGCCCTCATCACCGACATTTGTCGTTTCAAAGCAGCCATTGAAGACCATCTTCCGAGTCACGCCACCTAACCTGATCCGATATTTTTGTATGTGCCCACTTCTCGTGTAATGTCCCGTTCTGGGACTATTGAGGTATCATGAATAAATGAATAAAATAGAGCATGAAGCCGACGGCGGAAATGAAGCTGGAGTGTCCATATAGTTGATATCGCAATAAAAAAACTTAAATTTTTTCAAACAGCAAAACTAGACATGCCACTACCCAGGTGCTGGCATTAGATACGTTGTATTCGTAGTCAATATATTTTCATTAGTTGTCTATAGAAAAGTGTCAGAAATTATGGAAAATTGATGTTGTGGATGGGTGCGTTCCTACCTGATTTAAAGGTGTATGGCAATATTGTCTTTAGTTGGCCGCGTACGTTCCGATCTCACACATTCGTCTTGTCAGCTATATTAAATGGCAGATTATGTGAGGACTGTGGCGTAAGCTTTCGTCATACCTCCAGGAGGAGGACGAAATTGGCGGCATCCTTGGGCGAAGGAAACTCCCAATCCAGGTCAAGCCCATCAAGGTCTGCTGTCCGCAGTGCCCAGGCCGTGGAGTTGATAAATCTATACATGGAACGGAGAAAAGTAGCTTGCTAAGCGCGCCGAAACCCTCAGAATATCATATTTCATCCATTCTAATTTCAACTTCACATACGTTTCTAAGTGTCATACCTGCGCAGTCAAACCTTTTCGCTGGATGCTTCCAGTGTTCGCACTCGACTGTCTTTACATGAACTTCGTTTACGCTTAGTTTTTTAAATACCAATGGGAGAAGATGAGAATTAGTGGCGGCGAAAAACAATGCACTACCCTAAGCTGCACATTGTGATACGGGTTGCTGAACTTCTAATTGCTTCTATTTGACAGTAATTACTTCTGTAAATTAATTTGTTTAACAGTTTGAAGAAAAATAAATCAGGCACCGCGTACGCAAAAGCATTTGCACTGTAATTCTCCCTAAGAAAGGAATTCAGCCAATCCTAAAGCTGGACACCTCATTCGCTAAGGTGGCTTGCGAATTACAAAGAACACTTAGGAAATCTGTTTGAACTGGGTCCTACATACCGTAAAAAAAGAAACCTGCCCTATACTACAGTCTTTTTTAAACAAGTGCCAGCAAGTCATTTCCATTTTTCGCGCATGTAATTTCAGGTACTCTGAACAATCAAGCTCAAGAACTATAAAACTATGTTCTCTGCAACAGGCACTTTTGAGAATTCTATATAACAAAATTCTCACACCGTATACGACAATGCCTTATGACTACGTATGACCACTGATATTTATGATTATGACTATAGGGCACCTACCGTTACAGTCGGCATAGAACGAAAGCAGGCCACTACAGTCGGCGCAACAAGTAGAGATAGAATATTTCCGTAAAAACACGAAAGCCTATGAACGAGAGCAGATTAAAAGATATCATTTCGTTTTAATTAGGAAAGCATATCGAACACCTTCGCATAGAGAACACAACAGTCAGCGCAAAAAGGAAGCAGACAGTACAGTTACCACAACAAGTAACTATACCACGCAGAAAAGAAGCAAACCACTACAGTTGCCACATGTAAATGTACCATAAAGTTAGTGTAGAAAGAAAGTAGGCCACAAGTTGCCGCAATAAGTATACCATACAGTCGGTGTTCAAATAGATCTTATTACTACAGCTGCTGCAAGAAGGAAGTATACCATACAGTCGCTGCAGAAAGAAAGAAGGAAGCTACAGTTGCCACACCAAGTAGCGATGTCATACAATTAGGGTAGAAAGAAATTAAGCCGCTACAGTTGCCGCAACAAGTGTACCATGCACTCTGCTATACGATACAGTCTGTGCAGAAATAACGCAAGCCACTACAGTTACAGCAACAAGTAAATAATTAAGGCGTATTCAGTAATTTTTTAGCCTGATCGAGAGAAATTAAGGATAGTTAAGATTCTTTAAACTTAACCTTGATCGAATAACACTAAATAATTAAAGGTAATTAAATGATTTACGCATTATTAAGGTTGTTTAAGGACTAATAAGATGACAGTTAAATACGATTATATTTATTAAGCCTAAATAGGACTTCTTAAGCGTGCGAATGTTAAGGAAGCCGAATAGGGAATACTTACAATTAAATTAATTCCGCGTAATGACGAATAATGGGGTTAAATAATAATATAGAGGCTAATTAAAATTGTTTAGGCTTCCGATTAATTACCAATCAATTATTTATTGCTGATAAGGATTACTTAACGGTTATTAAGGTGAGCTAAGCTTAATTGAGATTAATAACGATTAGGTAGCATTAGGCCAATGAAGATAAAGGCTAAGGAATATTAACTGATATTACGTTACTTAACCCTAGTTTAATTTCGGGCAAGCAAACCGAGCAAACGAGCCGCGTGCATCATGCCACCAGACACGTTCGGCTACGTCATAAACCTATGTGTGCAAGATGGGCGACTGACAAGGATGCTTTCACACTTTCTCAAAACTACCACTAGGCAGTTACTGCAGTAATTATTAAGTGCGAAGCACTTCAGGAGCCCGGGCGGTCGGTGTGTCATACAATGGTCACGCGCAAAAACAGGGCCAAAAGCAGTGCAGAATTGATCAAAACCGGTTCAGAATAAACTAACATGATTCAGAATGACGTAAAACATGGGAATAATAAAAAATTAAGCGCATTAATTAGCAAAAACTCATGAAAATTGTGAAATTTTGTAATGGGATTGCATGTCATCGTGGTCATGCACAGAAACAAGTTCTCAAAACAGGGTCAAAACGAGTGAACAATTGATCAAAACCGGTTAAAAATAAACTTACCTGATTCAGAATTATTTAAAAGATACGAATACTCATGAATTAATTGAAATAATGAACAGAAATTTGTTAAAATCGCTTCTGTCACCAGCAAAGGTTTTAGCTTCATGTGCGCGTTGGTTTGGCTCCATGTGCGTGGCGGTTTCCCACCACTTGTGCCTAGCACAGGTATCAAAATGGATGATAGATTGCTAAACACAAGATAAACACAGGATAACACAACATAAACACAAGGAAAACACAAGAGAAACACCGGCGAATCACTGCTTCGCACTTCCCCAGCTTTCAGGTTGAGTGGAACGGCACAACGGCCGAGTTTACCAACGCCACTGTCCCGCACCGGTACCCAATTTCGTTCACTTGGTAAGTACCAAAACTGACATAGTATGACAAGAGTGTAGGACGAACATAAATCATAGGTCATGACAAGAATGACATGAAATGCCTGTCATGTAGGCCATGGAACAGCCGCCTACGTCTTGGTGCTCCCATGTTCGTTTCGTTAACTTGGTAGGTACCAAAATTGGCATAGTATGACAAGAGTGTATGACGAACATAAATGATTGGCCATGCATGACATGCGTGTCATGTAGGTCATGAAACAGCTGCTTAAAATGATGACACCGCGAAACAATATTTACGCTCCAAAACCACTGAAATGGGTTCGGATGTGGGTACTAAGTGAATGAAACACAAAAGGATGGTGGTAAAGTCATAGTCATGACCATGACTCCGCAAAAATTACAATGACTTAGAAAAAAATATTAATACTCAAAAACAACTAAAATTCGTTCGGACGTGGGCACTCAATGAAGGAAACACTAAAGGATGGTGGTCGAAGTCATAGTCATCACCATGGCTCAAAAATAATGACAAAGACTCAGCGAAAAAAAATTAACACATAAAAAGCAATGGAATGCGTTCGAATGTGGTACTAAGTGAAGAAAAAGGCTAAAGGTAGATGGTCGAAGTCATAGCCATGAGCATGACTAAGTGTGATGGAAACGCTTGCTGTTTCCTTTCGGCCCAGGATCCTTCTAATAACCACACGGCAGACGGGTGACTTTTACAGGCAACACAGACTATACACAGACACGCTAACACGACACCGACGATTTACATGCACGCGGACTAGAGTTTTGAAGACGTTTGTCAGTCTATATAAGGATGTGCCTAGCACTCATGCATCACGACTCGCCGGTGGGCGTCGTCGTTGCGGTGCCCATGACGGTTGTCTTTGCGTAGTGCGTCGCTGCGTCGTCTGAAATTTGAGGACAGCTGGCGTGTTGCTTACGACTGCCACGTATTACGCCATCACCACCACGCCGCACCTTGTCGCGACGGGGAAGCAGGGTAAACAGCCGGCCAGTATGGCACGAGGCCACTGCTGTAACTGGCCAGTAACGCTTGGCTTGTAACGCCTCGGCCGCTAGAACGTCGGGCTCGGTTGGCAGACAGGTAGCTCAAGCACCCCGGTTCCCAGCAGGAAGCTCTGCACCAGGCCGCTATGACAGCCGACCGCTGGTGCGCAGGAGAGCATAGCCACGAGCGGGACCTAAGACCAGGTCCGCATGGTAGCAGGATACCCGGTCGCCAGTCGTCGGGCTCGGTCGGCAGGCGGGTAGCTCAGGCGTCCCGGTCCTCAGCACAAAGCGCAGCACCAGACCGCTATAACAGCAGGCCGTTGGTGCGCAGGAGAGGCCAGCCACGAATGGGATCTTCACTCAGGTCCACAGGTAGCAGGACACAGATTGCCAGTACCCGAGCCTTGAACCGCCGTTCTGCGAGCTGCCGTTCCAGACTTCCGCTCGGGCTCACGCTCTGCGCGTTCCTCACGCTGATTCTTTGTTCGTGGCACGTGATCTTCTTCTTCCATAATCATCATCACTAACTATCTTCTTCTTGTTGCCACAAAATCACCATAACTGCAAGCAGGCTTGTCAAACACTTTGGCTGGTGACGGCCACACGCGACTATCCACATCATCAAACTAAGGCTTTTGACTTAAGGTGCCTTAGGCGTAGCGAAAGGATTTCCTGAGGACTCATGACATGAATCTAATGATATGCGTGTCATGTAGGTCATGAAACAGGCGCCTACATTCGTAGACCGAAATGAACCCTACGCAAATGTCGTATTTCATATTGCTTTAGAAATTATCAATTGTTCAATATTCAGAAATCAAACAACCCTAATGCTGTATCTTGAAGTAATAAATCAAATGAAGCCGTGGTAGATAAGTTAAATGGCGCACGCCAATTCTTGAAGCTATGTGAGCGTTTTTGCCGTTGAGCATGTGCGTAAAGGGCGAGGAGGTTTCGGTGGTGTAAGGCGATGCATCGTATACAGCGGCTGTGACCATCGCCTCTAAATTTCGCTTGCGGCCTATTCATGCGTTCAGTCTGTATGCAGCATGAAATTCTCATTAGTAGCATTTCTCAGGGCACTAATGTCACTTCGTGTCTAATCACGCTTTTTTTTGTTTGAAATCTTGCGTGCTTTCTTTTCAGCCAGGAAAATTTTCAATCACGGCAGCTATTATCAGGGAAAAAAAGTATTTAGATATTTATCTATAGGCTCTACAGCTTCCACATTCAATAGCGTGTTTAAAGCGATACTTTAAGGGGTGGGTAAATAAGTAATTTTATTATCGATCTTAGCTCATAGTGATAATGATTTTACTTGTTCATTATGGCTTTGAACAATACTAAGTTTGAGCAATCTCGTAGTGGACATGATGATCTCGTAAGGCTTAACAAAAGTTAGCTGAAGCACCCTTTATAGCATTTGACATTTATGCAGCTTACAGCGTGAACATAAACATTGCCTCAAAATATTAGTGCATAAAAAAAGACTGCGTATAAGAACAAAGTTGTGACATGTGCACTTCATAACCGTGGAATTACACGTTGCGTAGAATAAAACTAAGCAGTATTCTATGCATCGCAACTCGTTGTATACAAGTATTAACCGCTTGAGTAAAGCATTATTTGTCGTAGATTCCAACACGTACCTCCTTGAGCAAAAGTGTACGGACCGGGTATTTCGCAATAAAGCGAATTTTCCCATCTTCCTCCGACTGTAACTTCAAATTGAGGACTGTCGTCTACACGGGACATTGCGAACATCCCAGACTATTCCCTAAGTTTAAGTTTATGCGTGTTAATTGCGAAGAAATTGTTTTTTTTTTCGGCGAGTCTGTGGTCCAGTATACTTTTGATAATGGGTTATTTGTTGGATCGGTATAACATGTTTTTGTCGTAAAAGCTCGGATGAACTTTTGAATCATCATACCGCTGGCGGCGGGACGCACAGGAAACCATTCCCTTGAAGATGTCTCCTCCTCCGACCGACATCATAAGCTTCAGCGTTGGTTTGCGCTTCCGTAAAACAGCCAATGATGCGAGTGCTTTCTGACCCCCAAGGGGATCCAAGTCGACGCTGTAGTCTTGACCGACCGTGGCGAAGCCCATGATGATGTGGCTACAAAGACTCACATTGACCATAGCCAGGGGCAGTGCCTCAGGTGATGTCGGAGCTGGAAGGTAGCACACCTGGTCGAAGCAGTCTGCGAACAAGAATAATAAACCTTTGAATTTAGCATTGCACTGATACTACCATGCTCTCTGCTGCTCTTGAAAGTCTTAGCCAATATTACAGCTCGCAGATGCTAAACGTCATTCACTTTAGATATTGCATCGACTGACACGTTGGTTTGAATGATAATATATATGTAATATCCGACACCCATTGAAATTACTTGCTGTCAGACGCGTCGCGGTAGACAAGTGTCTGCCAATAGGTAAAGAAACAAAATACAAGTGTCTGCCAATAGGTAAAGAAACAAAATATATTGGGCACTTCCTTGAGGAACACTCGTTTATAAAAACGTATCGTACTACCTCTTTCGTGCTCTTTTAAATGTTCGTCCAAATGTTAGCGGCAGCATCAGAATTGTACTGTTCGCCCACCGTTTATTCGATCGCGTCCATTTTCCTTTGAACCCTTTATATTGTTTCGTATAAATTTTTTGTGCCTCCAATGTTCTTTGAAGTCGAGACAACAAATTATGATGCCTAACGTTCCAGGTTTCTGTTCTGTAACAATAATCTATAACAATATAACTATAACTGAAACAATTAGGCGTTGTTATATTTATATAACTACATACCACGCTCATTTTCTTCTTATTACTATTAGTAATAATAATAATTACCATTAATAATATTACGTGTCCGATGCTCCGCCAAATGAGCGACGGTGATGGCTGTCAAGCTGATAAATTTCTCCAGTATTTCTGTGCGCATGCTGGTTCTGGTCCTGGAAGTCTTAGCCTGCACCGCTCACTTTTTAAGCAGCTGGACACCGGGCTAAATTCGATGTGAGTAATACGCGGTTAATTTGAAGGCAGTGCAATTGCGGCGTGCTAGTGGGCACGGCGCGGGCTTTTGTTCTTTTTACAGCAAAGCTGTATATATGGCTAGCCGATTCATCCATCCGTCGCCTGTACGCAGAAACTATCATCCTCAGCAACGGCTCGAGCGTCATCGTCTTTTTTCATAGCTGGGTCGTCGGCGCCCCTCGGCGCAACCGCGCGAAAGCGCTCGTGCCACTGCACCCGCGTTCGTCGTCGTCGTCGTCTTCCGTAGCTGGCTCCGTTGCCGCTCATCTTTCTAGAGTACAGTTTCACTTCTCTTCTGTCGTCGTAATGGGGAGTCCGCTTTTGCGGGGGTATGAGTCATTGCGTAAGGGGTTATGAGCCAGTCATTGTGTTACGTGACGGACAGATTTACTTTTGAAGAAATTTAATTTGGAGAATCGCAAGCGCCAATGCGACAACGGCGGACAGCGGGCATACCGTCAGTGACGTCGTTTTCTCCGTCGTCTCCGAACGTGTGTGTAACCTCATTAAGAAACACAAAGACGTAACTAATAATTGAGAACGACTTTAATGAACCGTCGGAATTAACCCAGTGATAAACACCGTTTATCACTGGGTTTCGTTTATCACCACACGTTTCAGCTGCGCTGGTTAACCACTTTTACGGAGTGCTTGGGCGGTGATTATTTGTATTTATTTCGTGCGCTTTTTTTTTTTGGGGGGGGGGCGCTAAAAGAATGATTACGTAACAAGTAGGGAATTAGATAGATGCTGGATTAGATGTTTCCTTGAACGCTTAAGAAGTTTTTATTAGAAGTTCTGCCCTAGTGTTCTAATTTGTGAAATTGGTTAATTCATCATGGCTAATTACGCAATTAATCAGAAGCCTAAAAAATAGTGTGACTTGTCCTATTGTTCCTACTGGAGAAGTTCGTTAATTCATCGTGACCAATTATGCAATTAAGGAAAACCCCGAAATACAGTGTGACTTGCCCTAGTGTTCTTACTGGCGAAGTTGGGTTAATCATCATGACGAAGTTTCCAATTAAGCAGAACCCCCCCAAAATACAGTGAAATATTGTAGCATACAAGAGCCAAGAGCATGATATTGGTAGTGCCCTCCTAAAGTATTAATGCATATTTTTACACCTTGAAAAATTTACTGAAACATCAAGTATGATCAACGAAAGATTCGTACTTGCAATTATTATGTGAACACATCACCAGTGAACAAAAAAAATGAAATATGCAAGAACATGCAGCCTAGAATGGAGGAAAATATATCGCAGCGTAGAGAATATTTTGAGAAATATTAATTTTTGTATGAGACGTATCCCGACTACTTACGAGTAGAAGGACCGAAACATTGCAACATCAGAAGCATCACGCAGAACTTCAGGCATGCTTGTCCCTTGCTGTGGAGTTCACCCGTTCTATTCCTTGGGAAAAATGCAGTTGATATCAGCGTAACGCTGTCCGAGCAAAGTGAGCAATTCCACCAACAGAACATCCACAACGCTACTCTCATTCTAGCACGATTAGACCGACTGGCCATATATTATATTTCTAGGAAAGTTACTGCAGATTTTTTTTCAACACAATTGCTAAGAGTACTTTGAAGTCACCATGGTGGTTTACCTGTGTACGTTCGTGTTATTCAATTGTCCTAGTAAATAAAAAGGACAGTGAGTATTGTTCTTTAATAACAACCATTGATGTGTCATATTCCACCAAAATGGTTTTCACATTTAGGACAATTTTGATGCAATTTCGCGGCCGCGGTTGCCATGCGGTTGCATAACTTAGGGGAGAACATCGCTTCAAATATTATTACAGTGCAAAGCTGTTCATGCGATCAAGTTACCTTATCGACATCAAATTTAGGGCATTTCCTCAGAATTTACCGGGTATGATGTCTGTTTGGCGGCCACTTGCGTAGCCATGAAAAGTATACACAGGTAAAAGAAAGTTTGTATAAATAAATTCGCATTCGCCCACTCTAATCATTTTGTTGACTTAACCAGGAGAAGCAGTTATTAGTGTGTGTCATGGTTCATTTCACTCAGCCGAGTTCCTTGCGTTGGAAAGCCACTTCTGCAGAAATTATGTGCAGTGAGCCAGCTTTACGGGGGGCATGTATCTTTTATGCTATCTCGTACGTTTGCCTGAGAATAGACAAGAAGTGTTTTACTTTTTTTGTAGATTACACTCCCCAGGTGACCGCGAAACGAGCAGGCAGCGTCTGTCTTCACTCATTCAGGGGCAAAAAGAACATTAATAGCGGTGTTCACCCCCACATCGGAGTTTGTGTTTCGACAGGAACTCAGATGCGCAACAAGTCCAACCCTTCAAGACAACCGGCGGCGCCACCTGAATTTTTCGCTCCGCCTTTGCACCCCAACTGAATTCTGCCGACGCGAGAAAACTCTGCTTTGTCGGCTATGGCTAGGAATGGCTTTTACGAACGGTTATGTTTTCTCGTTGGAATGGCCGACAACCCTACGTGTGGTGACTTTGGTTGCGTGGAGACCCTTCAACATGGTCTGTGTTTCCTCGCTGCAGAGTACAGAAACAATCGCTGCAACTGCGCTTACTTGCTTTTAAAATAGGCTATAATATTAGCAAATTACTTCGCAATGCTAATCTCATTAGTCATCGCAGCAGAGGGCGACGAAGGAACTAATGGCTTGTTCTTTTCTTTCATCCCACCCTGTCTAAGGAAACAGTTCTGATAACTTCCCATCCACCTGGCGCGAATAAGACGGCTAGGAAAAAATGAAACCATTGTTGCCTGAAAGCAACCCATATAGGGGCACTATTTTTTTTTTAGCTAGGCTAAAAAATGCAGTGCCTCCGTTGTAGACTGAAATTGTGCACTGGCATTTAGCTATCATCACAATAGAAACACTACACTCTTAGAAAAGACGGTAGCGTGAGTATTTATCTAAACCTAGTAGCCACCTGTCACTAAGGTCAATTAATGACGGTGCTCGTAGCACAAGGTGATGCATACGACTAGCACAGGTAGCGAGTTCACGAGCTATAGAAAGTAATGGCACCGCTAAAGGGACATTTGCGACTGCTTGAATTCAGTAGGGCGTTTTCTTGTTTTGAAGTGGCGCTTTCACTGGGAACAAAAAAAATCGTGGCAGCTTGCACCACTAGTGTAAGCTGCCCACGATATATATATATATATATATATATATATATATATATATATATCATGTATAGCGGCGATCGTGGGCAGCTTGCGCCACTAGTTTTTTTTTTTTTTTGCTCACAGTGAAAGCGCCACTTCGGAACAAGAAAACGCCCTACTGACTTCAAGCAGTAGCAAATGTCCCTTTCACGGTGCCATTACTATCTATAGCTCGTGAACTCGCTACCTGTGCTAGTCGTACGCATAACCTCCTTGTGCTACGTGCACCGTCTCTAATCGACCTTAGTGACAGGTGGTTACTAGGTTTAGAAAGTCTATAATCGTGGGCAGCTTGCACCGCTAGTGCAAGCTGCCCAGGATTATTATCTATATACGATATATATATATATATATATATATATATATATATATCATGTATAGCGGCGATCGTGGGCAGCTTGCGCCACTAGTGCAAGCTGCCCACAATTTTTTTTTTTTTTTTGCTCACAGTGAAAGCGCCACTTCGGAACAAGAAAACGCCCTACTGACTTCAAGCAGTAGCAAATGTCCCTTTCACGGTGCCATTACTATCTATAGCTCGTGCACTCGCTACCTGTGCTAGTCGTACGCATCACCTCCTTGTGCTACGTGCACCGTCTCTAATCGACCTTAGTGACAGGTGGTTACTAGGTTTAGAAAGTCTATAATCGTGGGTAATGAATAATCGTGGGCAGCTTGCACCGCTAGTGCAAGCTGCCCAGGAGTATTATATATATATATATATATATATATATACATACACAGATGCTTTCTTGTGGGATGACTGATCGGGCCGGCGTGTGGGATCATTGTAATGTACCGCGAATCTGATGGGGGCGGAGCTGGTGATCGACCTAGCTCCTTCCAAGTTTTACTAAGCTTGGCTAAGTTTTGCTAGGAAATGCTAAGTGCTGCTAGGCACGGTATTCCGAATCTGCTCGCCGCTGACATGCAGATTTTCGCTTGGCCGCGCTTCAAGATGAGCGGCTTCTACTTCGGGTGTCCGGACCTTGTTTGGTGATTCCATGTCACGGGTAGATGTACTCGCCACAGAGTCAACGAGAGTTCTGCCGCTGTCGCGGCGGCTCCAAACTTTATCTCGCCGGTGACGTCACGGCGAAGCTGCGCCTCCACACTTGCTGCTTGCCGGGGCGTGGCTGGTCGAAACCTGCCGAGCCGCCGCCAGAGGCGCCTGCTGCAGTCACGGACCCAGCGCACGTTCGGCGCGAATGCGTGGAAACGGGGAAACGCGGATGGCGTCGGCAACGGCTCTGCGCGTTGCCTCGTTGGAGCTGCTACAATTTCTTTCTCTCTCGCTCTCATTTTCTCTTTCTCTCTCCCGTGCATAGCGCGCGCCGCACTATGATCGGGATAAAATGTAAGCTGCATGCTGCAGCCTAATATCCCCAGAATGAATGTCTTTGAATAACCTTCATACCGAATTACCGTTTTAGTTAAAATGTGAAGGCCCTTGAGTAATGTTTCAATTCCCATCAAGAGCCACTCCCTGAAACCATCATGAATAAGACACGCTGTCCAATAATAAGGAATAAAATGTTGGACCAATATTACTGCTCTGTTTCTTAAATGCGAATTTCGAAGCTTACTAATTAAATGCGAATTTCGAAACTTACCTAAGAGACACCTCAGAAATGGGTCATATTTTGAGACTCTACGGCAGCACTCCAGAGTCTACATTTTGCCATATACTACAGGACGGACTCAAGAACAGCTGGCAAATGAGATAAAAAATGACCATCATCAAGCTATCGCCAAAGGGCATGAAGTTATATTTCAGTGGCTAGCTGGACATACAAGCATTGCTGGTAATAACCTCGCCGATGAAGCCACCCGGTCTGCCCCATCTGGAAGTTCTACCAGTTCCAATTCCCTTATCCAGAACCGACGCTGCAAGAAAGCTTCATATCGTGGCTAAAGATATGACACACAAATATTCGTCTTCTCCTAACCTTCCGAAGTGTCATCTTCATAGACTTGATCCATCCATAAAGATACAAGTGCCGTCAAAAGTTTCCCGCTCTGAGGTGACAGTATTCTGCTGTCTCTGGCTTGGGGTGACACTTACAAAGGCATGCTCTTTCCGCATTGGAATGGGGAATATGCCTATATGTGCGAGTCTTGTGGCACTACAGAAACCACAGAACACATCCTATGTCTCTATCCCCAGTACGGCGTCGATTGTGAAGCTCTCCGGACAGCATTGAACCGGCTGGACTCTAGACCATTTTCCGAAATGAAGATTCTTGAACCGTGGCTATACGCTTCGATAGCACAGAAAACGACGAAACCGTGGTTACAGTACCTGAAGTCGACAGGTCTGGGCGATCGTGTGTAGATTTGGTGCGAGCCTTCAAATGTGCGCACAACTATGCTCTCTCAATCTCCTCTCTCTTCATCCTTATACCCACTTCTCCCAGAGCAGGGTAGCAAACCGGACGTGTGTCTGGTTAACCTCCCTGCTTTTCCTTCTTTCTATTTTCTCTCTCTCTCTCTCTCGAAGCTTACAAAAAACAATTCGCTTGCACATCGACACATAATTTCCCCAAAACAATCTTGCCACCGAAGGTCAAGGCACTTGCAATTCGCAAGGAAAGCGACACGTAACAATTACAATTGAAATATGAAAGTAAAGCATGTTCCTCTGCAAACTACGATGTAGAGAAGAAATCATTGCAACTTCGATGCAAGAGAAGCTGAAGAAATGCACTAATAGCGTAGCGTGAGAAATGGGTTCGAGTGTCGCCGGTTAGAAGAGTATGCGAACTGAGCCGATTGATCCAGAATCCTTGGTGTGGGGCTTCTAGTGTTGCATTTGCTCAGTGCAAATTTATCGACGACATCTAGGACACCCAGGGAAACTACCCCCAAGAGAGACTTACCGAACACGTTGAGCAGAACGTAAATTAGTTGCGCTAAGAGCCATGAAAGGTTTCCTCGTTTCAACTGCTAGAAGTACATCGAACGCGACGAACAAAGGTTCAAACTTCCGCGCAGGAGTCATTTATGTATGTAAAGGGTAACCTTTTTTTGTAACAGAAAGATAGTAAGTGAATGGGTTTCCGATGCGATAGCAGAAAAGAAAAACAAAGAATGCGTCTATTGCGCACATTGAGGTAACTCCTGATAAAACCCGCCACGCAGATTACGAGCTAGTTGGTTCCATCTTGCGCAAGCGCTAATATGTCGTCCTATCAGTAAAAGGGTCCAGAAAAATATGTTCGCAACCTGATTATATATGTTACACTAATAGCCATTAAACGTTTCCGTATTTTAAGTGCTACAAGTACATTGAACGCGACCAACAAAGGTTAAAACTTCCGCGCAGGAGTCATTTATGTGTATAAAGGGTAACCTTTTTTTTGTACAGAAAGATAGTGAGTGATTGGGTTTTCGAGGCGATAGCAGAAAATAAAAACAAAGAATGCGTCTATTGCACACATTGAGGTAACTCGTGATATAACCCGCCACGCAGATTACGAGCTAATTGGTTCCATCTTGCGCAAGCGCTAATATGTCGTCCTATCAGTAAAAGGGTCCAGAAAAATATGTTCGCAACTTGATTATATATGTTACACTAATAGCCATTAAACGTTCGCGTACTTTAAGTGCTACAAGTACATTGAACGCGACCAACAAAGGTTAAAACTTCCGCGCAGGAGTCATTTATGTGTATAAAGGGTAACCTTTTTTTGTACAGAAAGATAGTGAGTGAATGGGTTTTCGAGGCGATAGCAGAAAATAAAAACAAAGAATGCGTCTATTGCACACATTGAGGTAACTCGTGATATAAACCGCCACGCAGATTACGAGCTAATTGGTTCCGTCTTGCGCAAGAGCTAATATGTCGTCTTATCAGTAAAAGGGTCCAACAAAATGCGTTCGCAACCTGATTATATATGTTACAATAAGAGCTATTAAAAGTTTCCGCATTTTAAGTGCTACAAGTACAGCGAACGGGACCAACAAAGGTTCGAACTTCTGCGCAGGAGTCATTTATGTATGCAAAGGGTAACTTTTTTTGTAAGCGAGTGAATAGGTATCCGAGGCGATAGCAGAAAGGAAAAACAAAGAATGCGTCTATTGCACACATTGAGGCAACTCCTGATTAGAGCGTACTAGACAATGGTCGAGTGGGCCGAACGGCGCTCTCCGGCTGAGGCGCCGCGTGTGGAAAAATTGTGCGAGGGCGCTGCGAGCGAATTGAATTTTTAACTGGATTGGGGCGGAGATACGCTCCGCGGCATATTCAACGGACTTTCGCTGCGGGCGCCGAGGCCGATTGCGCATAGTACGCTCTTAAAATAGTGCTTTATTTCAACAGCAAATTTATGTTTACACCATTTTGACAAACATATAGTATATTTGAGACATGAATTATACAATGCGACGTCTTCAATTTTGCCGTCGTTGTCAAGCGCGTCGTCTGCTAGCGAGCGCGCGTTCGCTACGTGGACGCTGGCGGACGCCCAGTTTTTCTCGCAGAACGTCTGTGCAGTACATTTTTTTACGTTTTAGTTGCTTTGGTGCGTCCACGACTCTTGACGGCCAGTACCCAATGCAGTGTTAGCCAGGTGCACTGCTGTTTTTACCATTGTCTTCTAAAAGTAACTGGTATCTCTGCCACATTAAGCGACGTAAGAAAATGTTATTATTGATATCGTTTCATTTTACGCGCGCTTCTAGTTGGATAATAATCAGGGAAAATGATTGAAGAAAACAACATTAGAGCGAAATAAACCATGTTTATTAATTGCGTGGTGCGAGGAATGACCCAGGTATTTCTAGGTAATAAAATAAAAGGGTACATAGACATATATATATATATATATATATATATATATATATATATATATACATATATATATATACGATATATATGTAAGGGAGGAAATAACAAATATTCTAAATACAAGAACTGAAAAAGTGAGAACTCCCGACCGCAATAAGCGTGCGTGTTTGCAGTGTCAAACACACTTATTAGTGAATACTGCACATAAAATTCTCATTCGCAGAAACAATATTCATAGCAAGCAAACCATCTTTTATATATATATATATATATATATATATACATAAATGGTGAGCGTATTTTGTGCATATCGTCGTCGTCATTTGTACATACGACTCATCATCATCTTTTGTCTCGTGCGGTGCCTCGTCTCTGACTCGGGCGGCTGCTCGGAAATAAAGGCATCGCATCGGCCGACGTCTCACACTATATATATATATATATATATATATATACGAAGGGAGTATTTCTTCGGATCCGGTGTTGAATAAGTTAAAAGAAGGGCAGGCGCACTTAGAAAAAAAAGTAATTACGACGTTTCGGCCGGGGTCCGGCATTCAAGAGGCATCAAGAGGCCTCTTGATGAAGGCCGAATCCCGGGCTAAACGTCGAAATTAAAATGTTTTTCTTTTTCTACGTGCGCCTGCACTTCCTTTACCTTATATATATATATATATATATATATATATATGTGTGTGTGTGTGTGTGTGTGTGTGTGTATATAAGATGTTAAGATATACTGTACGACGCCGAATAGTCGTTTCCTTTCAAATGTAATGCATAACTGCACTATTTAATTCTCAAAGGTGAGTGACCGATGCAAGTGTGGACTGATTGTGCTGCCGGAGAGTCGTGGCTGTTGCGCAGAGGTGCAGTTCCTGAGATAATTAACGCACGGGTCTTAATAAGTCCTGCTTAACAACTTCCTAGCTGTCATTCAATATAAAGGCCCCGTTTTGGGGGAGCCTGTGAATCTGCAACTTGATTCAGACGAGGAAAACTTCGTTTGACAGTCTCACCATGTTTGCAACCCACCTAAATCTGGGTGCCCCATGTGAATGGTACCACACTTATCTTCTTCAACGAACGCAGCAGATCTCCACATATCTCTACGCGTATATGAGATATGTCGTTCCTTTAATTGTTTAATTATGGTCGTTGTTGGTGCACCGTATAACAGAGAGCAGCCGTTTATAATATGCAAGCTGCTCTGTTGAGCGGTCATACATTTGGGAACGGCATTACATTTAAGTATGAAATATAGGATAAGCGTAACATGTTTTTCTCGGAAATCAGACTCGAGAATAATTTATTTAGTTTATACACCCCTAGAAAAAGCCGAAGAACACAGCCACCTGCTTTTTTGTATTTTTTTATTTAAACACATTTTTCGGTTTTACGTGGTAAAACCACGATATGATTATGAGGCACCCGGTTTAGTTTTCACCCCCTGGGGTTCTTAGCGTGCACTTAAATTGAAGTACACGTGTGTTTTTCCATTCCGCTTTCGTCGAATTCCGTGACGTGGATTGAACCCGCGAGCTCCAGTTTGCAACGCAGCGCCGTATCCACTATATGGCCACTAATTAGGCTACCGCGCAGGCTTTCTTTCTTTTCTTTTCTTTTTCTTTTTTGAAGCATCGACTGGAAACAAGTTCCACGTACGGCGTACGGCCAACGATTAGCATATAGAATGACTAACTAACACCGTTTTCGGTGCTTGAGGTCGGACAGCAATAAATGACCCCGTACCAATCACTCCGCATTCTGTTACGCGTGGAAGGCGGAAACTCGAATGGAATGTTGCGCTGCAGTTTAATTTTTTTATCTATAACAATGCTTCCCGTAAATCTGAGTACAAGGCGCCGGATAGGGCAGATATGCTTTAGTTGTTTGAAGCGGCAAGCAGGAAGGTTACATATGTTTCTTCGTCTGCGTTTCGCAAGACCTACTGATGGAAAACTATATGCGCAACAATACACACGAGGGATACAATGCAAAACGCCCGTGTGCTTGCGTTGTAGTGCACGTTAAAGAACCCCAGGTGGTCAAAATTAATCCGGAGCCCTCCACTACGGCGTGCCTGATAATCAGAACTGGTTTTGGCACGTAAAACCTCAGAAAGAAGAAGAAGGAAGGATACATGCGGCTTGAAGAACGAGAAAAATATTTCTTCTCGAAATGGAACCGTACAATAACATAGTAGAATGAAAGCCGACACTGTGGCCGCAATGCACGCGCACTCACCGAGCGGCAGTAAAAAATAAAATGAAGAGGAATAAAGGAATTTATTCTGAAAGAGCCCCTAAATCACCTCAGATATTTTTTTTAAATTTCAAGTAAACACGCGCATCGAGTTCAGAATGCCGTCACGATCAACGATGCCAAAGGATGCAGCGCTACGAGCCGCAGGCGTGCCACAAAAAAAAAAAAAAAAAAATGCCGTCCTTCTCTCCTGGCCTTTCCGGTATCCCCAGTGGTCGTCACGATGTAAGCAGGGTGCATCTGGTGATGTGAAGAGCGGTTACGACACCCATTGGTCGAACAAGGACCTACGGCTTCCGGTTTGTCTGCTAGCAGGTACTTACGCGCAGTCCCTGCTCTATACCTCGCCGTGTTGCTCGCTTGTGCGCCCTTGCGAATCGGTAATTACAGCCCGCAACGCAAGTGCCAAATCACTCGCGTTCCTTCCAACACAGTCCTGCTTACCGGTCTGATGAGCTGCGCGAACGGAGTGTGACGGTGTTGGCCTTTCTAGACGTGCGCGCAACACAGGGTCTATAGCGGTACGCTTCGCATGAGCACGGGCCGGCACTGTAGCCACAGCGGGCAGCACGTTACCGGCACGGTAACTCGCCGCACGCCGTTTGCCATTCGCGGGCCGCCGTTCGACAGCTGCGTTGCTCGCGAACGGCGAGATTTCCTTGCCGTACGTACTCATTTGTGCGGCAGCCTCACCGCCGCTGATCGCTCGACGGTGCCGATATCGTCGTAGGCCTATTCGGGTTCCCTTCAAAGCTAAAGCGGACGGCGCTTCGAAACGAATTTCCGACGCTTACGAGCCGCAATATTTCCTTATCGTTGCTGTCGCTCTTCGCAATAATTATACACAAAGAAGAAAAATACGCGGATATTAGGAACGCCGTCCGCTGCGATGTGAGTACAGCCGAGCCGGTCGTCTCCCGTCGGTAGCCGTGCGCTGCGCAGAGCTCGACAAGTATCGGAGCTCTCGTTCATGTTAAACGTTTGACAGCGGATATTGTTTTCCATAAAATGTACAATTTATGCATCGCTTTTTCTAGGGAAAATTATTTTGTTTGCAACAAAAGCTGTTGCCGATGTTTTCGTCGCCGGCGGCGGAGGCGCGCAGCTTCGCGCGTCGTCGATTGGCCCGTCGATCGTGCAGCGGGCGGTGCGACGGCTTAATTCAATAGGTACACTGCTCATATTCATGTTCAATGGCCACTGTACTCGAGCGTCGCATATAGTGAAACAGGCATGAAAAATAATACTTGAAAATTGGGAATACTGATTTAAAAAAGCGCTACTTTATGTCTACCTGACGCAATTAAATTACGACACAACAAAAACGATAAATAATAAATGCAAGAGACACTACGATTTATTAAGAAATTAACGTATTCTTACTTGAGGACTATTAGGTACGACTCTGGCAATTTCCTCATATACAATGACATTATCCGAATTGTACACGCAAAACGTTCCTACACTGCCAAACACACTTCCGCCCATTTGAAGTGCACATGTTTGAAAAAATCTGTTTAGAGGGCACGCGGAACGTAGTCTAGGAATCACTGTGAAGATTGTGTAAATAGCAAACTACCACCATCTCCAGATTTTTGGTTTCAAAAGTGTGCCTCTTGGCATTGAAAATGATCTTGTACGCTGAGAAGGAACGCTTGACGTCAGTGAACACCTTAAAAAGTAAATTACAAATAAAACAAAAGCCGCATGCGCATCACATTTTTAATCCTCCTTTTGCTCTTCACTATCCTTTCCCCTGACGGCCCTCGGCGGTGTCGCATTCGCCAACCGCTCGCGCCATGTCAGCGCGGCGGCGTATGCTGCCCGGCGCCTGCCATTTCACTGCTGCTAGCGGTTGTTTTCCAGGAGTTGGTTGAACTAGAGGACTAGGTTGAACTCCATAGAGTTCCGAACAGTCATTGTTGCCGATGACATGAATAACTGGTCTCTAACTCACTCGAAAGCGAAACTTGAGGGTAAATAGTGTTCATATAGGCGCCGATTATGAAAATAGACATTTAGAGATATTTATTGGCATTTAGGCATAAACGCCAAAATAGGCATTTATAGGCACTATAAAAACACTGTAAAAGCCCCTCTTAACCTCTAATTCATGCTCATATATCAAAGTGGGGTGATAGGAGCGCAAGGAACAAAAAAGGCATTTGCCTAAAATACGGTTTCTAGTCATTAAATTCTGGACCCATTGCTTTAGGGCGGAAGTAGTCTTGAATGCATTTCCAGGTTCAGATTCCTACACGACATTCCTGCACCGCTCATACAGTACGCTTTGAATTCTTTATTTTCACTCGTGTCAATACCTTATTTAGGCACATCTGCATCGGCTCTGCGTTGCAAATAAGTGTACATGAAAAGACGCAGCAGGCTTCGCAATTATCACATAGGCATGCCGCAGCACGCACGCCCATATTTTCAAAGTGAGCGAGAAAATTGGTTAATAGAACTTCATTTTAGCATATATCGATGAGTTTTTCTCTGAGAACGAAGGAGAAATATATCGCGCATAAATTTGCATGGTACGTAGGTCAGTGGTTCATAGATCAAAATTTGTGACCGTCTAATATTCATGCAAAGCACCGAACGTGTAATTTTCCGATTTCTGACTGTTTAATGTGGTTTGAATTGAGAGTTCTGCAATAGGCTCATCCAGGTGGCTCAATGACCAACTCGTTTGGGATCCCAGAATTTAGGGCACTGCACGGGCCGATATTACGTTGGCCTGCCCGCCCGAGCCCGCCCAAAAGTTTGATGGCAAGACCCGGGCCCGGCCCGCGCCCAGAAATAATCTACGTTACTCGCCCGGCCCGGCCCTAACCCCGCCCGAGACCGAAAAATACATGATTTTCAGAGTCGTGACGCGCAAGGATAACTCGCTCCACGTTACATGCACACCACCAGAAAGTCCGATCCCGGCCGGGGCCCGCGTCAAAAAAACCGAGCCCGGCGTGGGCGCGGGCCGAAAAGTACATGGAGTTCCCGAGCCCGGCCCGTGAAAAAACTGCCCTACCCGACCCGGCCCGGGCTTTCGGGTAAGCCCGAGCCCGCGCAGTGCTCTATCCCAGATTGCCTGGCGCGGCCACCTTTAGGATACGGTTCCTGGCTAGCGTTTGCGCTGCCAGTTGCGGTACCCGTGCGGCTATAAAAGAGGGCTCCAGAAATGTCAATCGAGGAACAAAATGCTAAATTATGGCACTTAGGTGCGCTGGTTACACATTTATTATTCTAGCTGAAAGGTTATAAACGCCGATAAGGACGAAACCAGGTCGACGAAAATCAGCTGTCATCAACCATGGAAATGGATACAAGAGTGCGCCAGCCGAAATATTCCTACTTATGACCTAAGAGATCTCGCAGCGACAACTCACCTAAAAAGACGGGTATTTATTGTTAATATTTTCTGATTTACGTAAAAATGCGAGAAACTGATAGTCTAAATCCGACATATGGTTCTAGCCTCTTCAGACCCACTTGTATACTACATTGCACATTGCCTTTCAAATTTTTTTTCGAAGCTCATACGGAAGTGCTTACGCAAAATATACACTCTGGGTATGAAGTACGGTGCGTGTGTAACTGTAAAGAACTGATTCACTGATATTCTTGTAGTCCGCTTTCGAAGAATTTGACACTAAATTTATCCAGATCCTCGTGTTGTCCCAGACGGCCAAAACCAATCTTTAGCTGTGTTTAAAAATCAATGAGATTGCGTAACAATACCACACGCAGCAGCAACATGAGAATGTAGTACACGAATTTTCATCTACACATCTGCGTTTAGGCAATAAAACGCAGTTGATAGAGTACGTGGCACACGGAACAGCCGACAAAAAAAAACTCAGACAGGCGTTTATTAGCGTCCACCTGAGCCCAAAACGTCCAAGATGGCAGGCTCTTCCTTCGAACGCGCTCACGCGCTCCCTGGTCCGATCCTTGTCCTCTTCTTTCTTGTAGGAACAACGCGGGAAATTCAACACATTCCCGGCCCCGAAGTGCGGTCATGCCTGTAGTTCAAGCGGAAACAGTCTTTGGATGGCCCTTGTCGTCACGAGGCCGTCTTGTCGCTTTATCTTGCAAGAGCGAACGTGTCCATCTTCTCCTGCGTAGATTTCAATCACCCTTGTGAGTTGCCACATTTGGCGTGGAAGGTTTTCCGCATGTACAGGTACAACGTCGCCTTCTTTAACGTTGTTCTTGCTCCGTGTGTCACATAAGTGTGCAGATCTAAGTTGGAGCAAGTACTCTTTGGTCCATCGTTTCCAGAAGTTTTCCGTCAGGCGCCTTCTGCACTGAAGTCTCCGGAAGGCCTCTGCACGCGTTGAGACCTCGGTGTCCTCGATGTTGCCTTGTGGTATTGTCGTGAACCTACGGCCAATTAACAGATCTGCAGGAGTCAGGGCGCACAGTTCGCCGTCTTCTGATTCAACGAAAGTAAGTGGCCTAGAATTGACGACAGCTTCAACTTCTGCGAGTACTGTCATGAGTTCTTCGGAGTTGAGGCAGGCTCTTTGAAGAATCTTGCGAAGCGGTGTCTTTACAGTTCTTACAAGCCGCTCCCACCATCCACCCCACCATGGAGCGTTTGGCACAATAAACTTCCATTTGATGCCTTTACTGCTCAGGTGTCCAGCGACATCATCTTCTAACGGCATTCTGAAAATCTTTTGTAGATCCCTTGACGTTTTCTTGAAGGCCCTCGCATTGTCAGAATAGATGACCTGGGGAAGACCTCGTCGGGCACAAAAGCGTCGCAAGGACATCAAGATTGCTGCAGATGTCATACTGAATACAAGTTCTAAGTGAATTGCTCTTGAAGCTGCCCACGTGAATAGAGCAATGTAGTTCTTCGACTCTCCTAACGGTGTCTTCACGAAGAGAGGTCCCGCGAAGTCTACTCCGACCACTTCAAACGCGTGTGCTTGTGTTACCCGATGTATTGCGAGAGGAGCTACTGGAGCGTTGCCTGGTAAAACGGTAAATCGTCTGCACAAGTAACACTCCTTGATTACATTCTTCACCAGACTTCGTGCTTTGCATATCCAGAAGCGCTCTCTCAACTGCGTCAGTGTATCTCGCACACCTCCGTGAAATACTTCGCAGTGCGCTTTGATTGTGATTAACCTTGAAAAGTAGTGCTTACTCGCCAGTATAATCGGATGCTTGACACCTTCTGGAGCTTCCATCCGCATTAAACGTTCACCAACCCGAAGTAACCTATCTGCGTCCTGGAATAGGTTGATACCTGCGATGAGTGACGTTTTGTCGATAGAACGGCCCTCTGATATAGCTTTGATCTCTGCGTTGAAGAACACATATTGTACCTGTCGAATCCAGTATTGTTCGGCTCTCGATAGTTCCTGCACCGTGAGGGGACCAGTTTCTTTATTGCTGCCATTATGTCTGGAGCAGCTGACGAACCTCAACACCCATGCTGTAACTCTTAGCAGCTTATCGAGTGGGCTGTAACGCTCCATCACAATTAGCGGGAGCGTGGCATCAGTCGTCAGTGAAACCTGAACGGTGACCTTCTCACAGTAGACTTCTTCGTTGTCCGCTGTTTGTAGTGGTTGTGATGGCCACATGTGCTCAGGTTCCTGAAGCCAGTGAGGCCCATGCCACCATAAGATGCTCGTAGATACCTGGTCAACAGATACGCCTCGTGTCAACAGGTCGGCAGGATTTTCAGTACCAGGACAAAACTTCCAAGCGGCCGGCTCGGTTCGCTCGTGGATTTCAGTGACTCTGTTGCGAACGAACTGTTTCCATTTCTGAGCATCGGCCCTAAGCCACGACAATTTATTGTCGAATCGTCTACATAGTGTAGCGTAGCTGGAAGTCCGTAAGCGCGCTTGATATGAAGCTCATCAACCTTGCACCAATCAATGCGCCCAGAAGTTCTAGACGAGGCAATGTTACCGTCTTGATTGGAGCAACGCGTGATTTTGCGATGAGTAACTGGGGTCGTCTTGAGCGATCAGACACAACGTAGGCCACTGCGCCGCCTATGCGAACGGACTTGCATCGCAAAAAACGTGCACTTCTAGCACGCGGGGCAGTTTCTCTTGCCGCTGCCGGTGTAACGCAGTACCCTAATTGATTGTAACTTTGACAATGGGCTCACCCATCCTTGCCATTCTCTTCTTAAGTCTTCGGGCAGACACTCGTCCCAGTCAATTCCACGGGTCCAGATCTTTTGAAACAATATTCGTACGGACACCGTATATGGCGCGATGTATCCCATCGGATCGTATACCCTTGATGCTGCTTGTAAGACGAACCTTTTCGTGTCGGACTTTGCTTTAAGAAAATCAGAAGATTTGCCATGGAGAAGCTGAATTCATCATCGCTCGGGACTCCACGTGATGCCTAGTACTTTAACGGAGGCTTCACGAAGTACAACCATCTTTTGGCTGGTTGAGCGGGCTCGTTTTCCAACGTGGTCATAAGCTCACTAGAGTTTGTCGTCCATTTACGAAGATTCATTCCTGCCGAGAGCATGAGCTGTTGCGCCTCTCTACAAAACTGGGCAGCTTCGTCCTCCGTATCAGCACCTGTCACCAAATCGTCGACGTAAAACGACTCACCCAAGGTCTTGGCGGTCGAAGACAACTTTGTGGTGCTCTTCGCACGTGGTGAAGAATAGTTGCTGTCAGCAGAAATGGGCTGCATGTTGCTCCAAAAGGTACTCTGGTCATCCTCCATTCTTGTGCGTCTTTATTCAAAAACTCAGCGACATCGCCTTCTTCAAACCACAGAAATCTAAAGGCATCTCTGTCCTTCTTCTTTAATCGAAATCTGAAGGAAAGCCTTCTCGATATCTGCCATTATGGCGATGGGATGCGTCCTAAAGCGTATTAGTATTTTGACGAGATCCTGGTATAGTTGTCGCCCTTTCCAAGCACTCGTTAAGTGACTTGCATCCCCGTGCTCTTGACGACGCGTCGAAGACGACTCGCACCTTTGTTGTAAGTGCTTGTTCTCGGATAACTTCTTTATGTGGCATGTAAAAACCCTCGCTGGATTTCTAGTGGGTCTTTTAACACTTCTGCATGACCAGCTAGCAGATAATCACGAATCGTAGCGTCGTAAGTCTGTAGAAGACCTCCTTGCTGGACAAGCGAGTCAAAAGTTTCTTTAGTCTGGTATGGCGACTTCCTTGTTATCCTTAGCTCAAATCCGTTTTTCCAAGGCAATGACACTTCGTATCTGCCATCTCGTAGCTGTATCGTTTTTCTCGAAGTGCTCCCTAGTTGAGCTTATCTCAATTGCCTGGTTGGCATTATCGGATATACCGATACTCTCCAGCTCCCAAAATGAACGGATTAGCTCGTCATCAACAGCTACATGCGTCTTCAACAGCGCACCATGACCCGTGAGTTGACTGGCTTTGACGACAAGTGTTCGGTGCTCCCTTGAAAGATCCATCCGAGCTTTGAGTTCATAGCGATGAGTGTTTCCTCTTTTCCCGGTCTGGAGAGTTCACCTGTCATCCCGCCCACATCTGGTCTGAGCCAATTAGTACACTTACTCCGTTTTCTCTTTCAATGCGGGTGGATCAGTTCATCGGCGATATCGTGCCCGTTTTTTTTTAATGATGTGACGAACGAAGAAGTCTCGTGTTGGCTGATATGTCTTGGCAAATGTGGGGTATCTCGATGGCTCTCAATGCAACTTCAACGTCGGAATGCTGACTTCGGAGGTGAAGCTCGACGATGCGAAATCTTTTCGGTGTGCAACTGCTCCACTGGCGAAAGTGTTTATTGCTATGGTATCAAAGCCAAGACACCTCAACTTTAACCGCCTTGAAAGAGCTTCTGTTACGAACGTACGTTCACTTCCTCCATCGAACACGCCTCTGATGTAACGGCATGAATAATCTGTCACTGCCCATGCTCGGAAAGTCTGTAGAAGCACGCACGTCAAAGTGTCACTTCTTTCGTTGCTCTTAGTTGTAGCTGCGCATACATTCGTACTGCTGCCTTTTACGTCTTCATGGGCCTTTCGGTTTAGTTTATCTGGGTCGCAAACCTAGACCGCATGACGACCTCTGCAGCCGGAGCACGCAATTCTCCGTCTGCAATCCCTTGCACGGTGGCCTTTAATGGTGCAGCGAAAGCACCGCATGTCGGCGGCGAGAAGTTTCTTCTTCTCTGACAGCGATAGGTCTGTACGGCAAGACTCCGTCAAATGCTGAGTTGACTTGCAGAAAATGCAGCCCGTATCCAGAGGTGTTTTTGAAGCTTGGTTATGAAACACTGATGACGTTGGGATCGCACTGTCAAACCGGCGGTTCTTATTGTCTCTAGGATGAGTCGCCTCGTCGATAACTTTTTTCCTCCCCAAAGTCACTCTTTTCAAGGCTTTCCAGTTCAATAGAGACGAACTGCAGCAGACGCTCTAGCTCCGTGACTTGCTGAACGTGACATTGGCGGAACTTGCAGCTTGTGTAGCGCAAGATCTGTGATACGCTACGACAATGTCATGTGGCAGTGCCCTGAGCAGAACGTCGCATAGCATCGACGAGAAAGACGACTTGCTCACGCCAAGCGCCTCCAGTCCCCGCGTATTAATGAGCACCTGGTCGTACACTTGCAAGTTTCGTTACTTCATTAGAAGAACGCACAGGATGAGCCTTCGAAGCCTTGAGAAATACTCCTGCTCCAATCGCTTTTTGTCCCCGAACGTCTTTTTAGCATGTCCAAGGCGTCAACGTAACACGCTTCAGTGGTAGGAAGCCCCGCGATAGCTGTCGCCCCGCGTCTCCTTTCAAAAATAACCTCAGGTAGTTGAATTTGTCGGTAGCTTAAGAGTTCCGTTCTGGTTGATGATCTGGTCGAATTGCTCCCAGAACGCGTTCCATTGCTCAGATCCCGTCGAAAGCATTAATTACCAGCTTCGGCAACTTGACTCCTGGCTTTCAGAATGGTTTGGCACCCATGTTAGAGTACGGGGCACACGGAACAGCCGACAAAAACTCGAGACGCCGAGAAGCTTTTGTAAGCGTCCGCCTCGCCAGAACGTCCAGAACTCTGGCTAGTTCCTTCGAACGCGCTCACGCGCTCCCTGGTCCGATCCTCGTCCTCTTCTTTCTTGTAGGAAGAACGCGGGAAATTCAACATTGGGCATGATAGCTGGGACACCCTGTATACAATCAACTTGCTTAAGTTAAGTTCCAGAGAACAAAACATTTTAGTTTGAATCATCAGAGTTTAAAACAATGTGCGCCAAAGAGAATCATGACTTGATACATGAACGGATATGCAGACTTGGTCGCTTACGAGTAACTGAAGAATGGCAGTAAAGCAAAAAAACAGAAAATATGCGTAACACACAGCCATATCCACAGTAAGTAAGTACGTCAGTGGCACTATTTCATAACTGCACTTGTGAACATACGCTGTAGTGCAACCTGAATATCAAACAATGGCACATTCCTGACTTATGCCTTACAAATTTCATCTGATCAGCCATTTGTAACTGCATTCCTTTGTACTGGGAAGTAAAAAACTTGAATTAGGAAAACATAGCGAGTATGCACTCTAACCTCGTTATGAAACTGGTATAATGAACTAATAGATGTAACGAAGTAAACGAATTCCCTTGAAATCCCCAATAGAGATTCATGTACTTAAAACCTCTTTTATTGAAGTGAAATTGTACTGCCAATGAATATAACAAACTAGATTCGTCTCCAAACCAAAAAATACCCGATATCGCTTTCCTTGAGGTTCAGCACTAACTCCCGCGTCACCGCGTTGAATACGCCATCGTCTTTCTGCACTCAACTGGCTGTAAGCGGCAGCTCACTATCCCACTTCTCCACTCAGCTACGTGCCTGGCTTCGCAAGCCGCGTCACCTCCGCGGCTTAGTGCATTTAAAGATTAGTGCATTTACTCTCGCGCCGCGCAGGCAGGCACAGCTGGGTAGAACCTCCACGATCTTTCCGCGCAATCTCGGGATCACACTCGCAAGCCTGTGCGAGTCTCGGCAAGCTGCGCACCTACGCGGGTGGTGTAAAAGATTAGTGCATTCATTTTTTCATCTTTCTCTGTGGCACACCGCGCAGGCAGCCGTAGTTGGACCTGGCCTCCAAGGTCTCACTGGGTTGAATCTCAGGGGTCACTCCCAGCCGACGTGAAAGATAGTGCATTCACTTATCCCTCTCCCTGAGGCGCCCCGCACGGGCTGGCAGCTGGGCGTGGCCTCCACGATTGCATCAGCCCCGGTGCCATCTCGGAGGCCACAAGCCAGCCGAGCCAAGCCACGCGGTGAAGTTCGCTTGCCTCCTCGATCACACAGTGAGCGCTGTGTTGTCTGCCACGTGCTGCACGACCGCGTCGAGCCATAGGGAACTCGGAAGACGAAGACCATCACAATGAACAGAGGGCAGCTGTCCTAAAGGCTGTCATGTCAGGTGCTAAGAGTCGCGTGTTACACACGCCGAAGGTTGTTTGTTGTTTTATTCAAATTTCATCGCAGTGTGGCCATGTATCGGTTCAGCGGGCCGCAAAGCCATCTTCTTATTCCATGTTTACAATTGTGCCCCCATTTTGCATATATTACTGTAGATGCAAATATAGATATAACGAAGTTACGGATATAACAAAGTAATTTTGCTCCCCCTTCACTTCGTTATACGAGATTCAAGCATACTTAAATTAGGTGCTTCATAATACGTCCTAAAAAAAGAAGCAGGCCAACCAGATTAAAATGAAATTCTGGGGTTTTTATGTGCCAAAACCAGCTAGGATATGATTATGGCACGCTCACCATGCCGCATTTGATCCTGCACCCTCAACAACGCCAAGCCACTACGCCATCATGGTGGATCAACTAGATTACAAATATCCGTTTGAATTAACTGGAATTTAAACGACTTTTCAGTTTCATAAAACAAGAAATAATTTTTTTTTTTGTTTTAAGGCTGTTTCAGTAGTACAACTCCACCTAAATTACCCTGGCACTCTTTTGAGACTAGTGACCTGCGGCCTGTGCACATGGCTGTGAAGGCCATATTAGAAATAAAGAAGCTCAATCATGACCCTTGTGCCTGAAGGCAGGAGGATGATTTCTTGATACTGTTATCACTGTGATTCGGTCGAGGAAGACATTTCCAGCTTCTCAAACAGTTTTACAACGTTGTATTATCATAAGTTTTAGACTTTACATATTTGGTTTGCTTCAAGCAAGGGTTCAAGCCTTGCACAAGAGGCAGTAAACGTATATTCACTTTTTACTTTAATAAAAGTGTGTACACAGCATAAAATTTATAAAACTCCAGTAACAAGCCCTGAGGTGCATATCCTATTATCATGTGTGCTGCATACAGCAAATGCACACTCTAATGATAAAGAATTGTCTGCAATGAGCTTAATAAAATTCACAAGCTGAATTTTTTTATGCCAGAAAATGAGTGTATCAGAATTCCAGTTCAACAGCACCGATTAGAAGCACAGTTATTTGCGGTCATTAGGTGCTACCTTCAACATGTCTGGAAGAGACCACAATACTACATTTTAACTTTGTCCATCTTTTGTTATTCTTGCTTTGGCAAAGGCAGGAGCTAAGTTTTAAGTGGCAGCTAAAAGTTGCGAAATTGCTAACTAGGAAATTGAAATACTTCATACCAACACTTCCTTGGACAACATCAAATCTTGATGCTCCATCCACAAACAGCTTTGGATTATTGTGATTTCCTGCAGAAAAAGAAAGAGTATGTTCCAGTAAAGTGTACACTGTATCAGAGAACTTGCAGCACAAAAATAACTGAACATATAAAGTGACTCAGCAGACAGAGTAAGCAGATACAACTCCTGCAACTTGAGTTGAGTTTGCCAATTAGAATGGCAATATATAGAACCTTATCTAATTGTTTCTCTACGATGTCCTTGACCATGCATTAATAGCACCATTTCATTAACCCTGTAATGCCCACGTATTGTTCTTGCTAAATTCGGTTCAATACCTCAAAATTTGATTTACCACAGGAAGCCTAATGTAGAGCCTCAGTAGCGTTTTGGAGCCAATTCCCCCAGTTGTGTATAGTTCAGCAAACCAATTACTAATTAGTTACTATACTAATTATGTTTTTAATTTCAAAATAGCATTTCAGTGTGTTTTTTTGTTTTCCTTTTTACAAATATATGCTCTCACACTCTCCATGGCCCAGAATAAGGTGAACAA
>NC_051155.1:76445765-76476069 GCF_013339745.2 Dermacentor silvarum
GCCTTTTCCTTATTGTACATTATGGTCATGTCGAACTCCTGAAGCCTAAGACTCCAGCGCGCCAAACGGCCAGATGGATCTTTCAAGTTAGTCAACCAACAAAGAGAATGATGATCGCTGACAACCTTGAATGAACGGCCGTACAAATATGGGCGAAATTTGTAACCGCCCACACCACGGCGAGGCATTCCTTCTCGGTAGTCGAGCAGTTTTCCTCCGTACGAGAGAGTGTTCGACTGGCGTAAGCGATTACTTTTTCGAAGCCGTCTTGCCACTGCACCAGTACGGCCCCCAGACCAACATTGCTCGCATCGGTGTGAAGTTCTGTAGGGGCTTCCAGGTCAAAGTGCGCAAGAACTGGAGGCGTTTGCAGGCGCTGGCGTAGTTCGTCAAATGCTATTTGCTCATTTTCACCCCACAGAAAGGGAACATCGTCTCGTGTAAGGCGTGTTAACGGGGCAGCAATACGAGAGAAGTTCGCAATGAACCGCCGGTAATAGGCGCACAGCCCCAGGAAGCGCCTCACTGCCTTCTTGTCGGGTGGTGTGGGGAACTTTGCCACAGCGTCTATTTTTTCTGGGTCCGGTCGTACACCCTCGTGACTGACGACGTGGCCGAGGAAGCACAGTTCACTGAAGCCAAAATGACATTTCTCGGGCTTTAACGTCAGGCCAGCTGAGCGTATGGCTTGAAGAACAGTGAGTAACCGGCTTAGGTGCTCCTCGAATGTAGCCGAGAACACTATGACGTCGTCTAAATAGACCAAGCAAGTTTGCCACTTCAGGCCTGATAGTACGGTGTCCATTAAACGCTGAAAAGTGGCTGGCGCTGAGCACAGACCGAAAGGAAGTACCTTAAATTCGTAAAGACCGTCGGGGGTCACGAAGGCCGTTTTCTCACGATCTCTCTCATCGACCTCTATCTGCCAATACCCGCTTCGTAGGTCCATTGATGAAAAATAACGTGCATGCCGCAGCCTGTCCAGCGAATCGTCTATGCGTGGCAGCGGGTAGACGTCTTTCTTCGTGACTTGGTTTAATTTGCGGTAATCGATGCAGAAGCGCAAGCTGCCGTCTTTCTTTTTGACCAAGACCACGGGTGAAGCCCAGGGACTGTTCGAAGGCTGGATCACGTCATCCTCGAGCATCTTGGTCACTTGCTTTTGAATCTCTTCACGTTCCTTTGGAGCTACACGGTAGGGGTTTTGTCGAATCGGCCTCGTGGTATCATCCGTGATTATACGGTGCTTGGTCAGCGGTGTTTGTTTCACTTTTGACGTAGTCGAAAAGCAATCTTCGAACTGGTGTATCAGCTCCAAGAGGTGCTGTCTCTCAGAAGGCGACAGGGTGGAGCTGACGTCTAAAGACAAATGTGTCGAGGCCGGAACGGTCGTGTCTTGACGTTGTAAAGCCAAACAATCTTTTACTTGAATGACTTCGTCGCAGTAGGCAATTGCGGTGCCCTTTTGAATGTGACGGCGTTCGTCGCTGAAGTTCGTCAGAAGGACTTCCGCTTGCCCATGAGTCATGTCGAGTAGGCCTCTAGCAATCGAAATGCCGTGGGTTAGCAATAGTGCAACAATTTGCTCCGCGATCACATCCCCATGGTAGGGCTTCCGGCACGAGACAGATACAAGGCGGCAGGAGCGCGGTTGAATGGTCACATCGTCGGCGAGTCGCAGACGCTCATGTTGCCCGTCATGAGTGGTGTCGGCATAGGGGCTTGCAGAGAACGTCACCATACGGCCCGGAATGTTTATGACGGCGCCGTGATCTCGCAGAAAATCCATCCCTAAGATGAGGTCTCTGCAGCAGTCGGGGATAATGACGAAAGTGGCAACGAAGCTGGAATCACCGATGTGAATTCGAGCGGTACATGTTCCTGTTGGTGTTATTACCTGGCCACCGGCACTTCTTATGTGTGGCCCGGTCCACGGCGTCTTCACTTTCCGAATGCGGTCGGCCAGCTCCTGCCGCATGATTGAGAAGTCTGCGCCAGTATCAACAAGTGCTGTAACGTGATGTCCATCGATGAGAATGCTAATATCGGCACGGGCAACGTCGTCGGCGGTAGTATTCGTCGTCGTCGTATCGTCCTCTTGGGTAGCGTGGGGGGTATTTTTGGCGTCGCGACACTGGGCAACCTTCCCCCCGGAGGTCGCTGCCGTTAGTTTCCCCGGCGCGGACTAGGGGAACGACCACCCCTGACGACGTCAGCGAAACTCTGGCGGTTTGGGGAAGTGTAACGCACAGGGGATGGGGACTGCAAGCGACGACGCGGTGAAGCTGCTTGGCTGGTCGACAGGTGATCACGATTCGGGGCACAACGGTCGTCAAAGCGCAGAGAAACGGCGGGCGAAAAACTTGCCACCCCAGCCTCTCGATGGGGACAGAAGCGGGCAATGTGGCCAGGTTCCCCACAATGGAAACAGAGTGGTCGACGGTCGGCCGTGCGCCACAAGTCAGTACGGCGAACAGGAGGTCGTCTCACAGACTCTCGTTGCCACCACGGCACGGGAACGGTCCGAGGCTGAAATGGCGGTACCTCCGGTGAAGGGGGAGGACGTCGGACCACGTCGGCATAGCTCAATGGACGTACCTAAGGGCATGGAGGTGGTGAGAAGGCTTGCCGCAACTCTTGGCGCACGACTTCGGCAACCGAAACGACTGGAGACTCCGTAGGAGTAATGCCGAGGGCTCGCAGCTCTTCACGGAGAATGACTCTAATCATTTCCCGTAAAGAAGGCTGGTCAACACCCTGAGCTGCGGCGCTTATTGGTGTGTTGTTGGGTAGGCGATCAAAGTGGCGGCAACGTTGCTGAAGTGCCCGCTCAATGATAGTCGCTTCTTTGATGAAGTCGTCGACCGTTGTGGGCGGGTTTCGGACAAGGCCTGCAAACAGCGGTTCCTTAATTCCCCGCATAAGGTGACGCACCTTCTTCGCCTCGGTCATATCGGGATCAGCTCGGCGAAACAGACGGGCCATATCCTCCGCATACATGACGACAGATTCGTTCGGCTGCTGTACGCGAGCCTCAATAAGTTGTTGCGCGTAATCGCGCCGGTCCAAACTTGCGAATGAATCGAGGAGCTGACGCCGAAAATTGCCCCACGTGTGGAAGCTCGCTTCCCTGTTCTCGTACCAGGTGCGAGCACTCTTTTCGAGCGCGAAATAAGCATGGATGAGTTTCTGTCGCTCGGTCCAGTGATTGACATCAGCGACGCGCTCGTACTGATCGAGCCAGTCCTCGACATCTTCGAAAGCATCACCATGGAAGGTCGCGGGAACGTGAGGCTGTTCAAGAGTCACCTGGGAAATGCTCGGCGCCGTCTGAGAAGAAGGAAGAGTGGCCGATGGTGTTGGAACAGCCATGCTGGTGGGAGGCGCAACGGGAGGGAATTCCGGGCTCAGGCCGAGCAGGCGCCGACTGAATCGATGGACTGGAGTCGTGACGAGAAGTGGAGCTTCCGGACTGGGTGTACGAGTCCTTATAGGGGTTGAACGCATGAGGTTCAAGGCGCCAGCACCTCCACCAGTGTCGCAACGTCAGAAACAGAGGTCGCACAGCCCTGATCAAGAGGAATAGCAGGAGGTCGCCTTTTTTAATACAGCGCGCTGCCGCGACTTCTTCTTCTTCACCGCGCATTGATAGAAACGCGCGTGCCTGCTCGCATATTCCTCCTCTTCATCAGAGTACAGGCGCGGCAGACGGATCATCTCCTCGTCCCGGGGGTCTGGTTTGCGGACGATTCGTTCTGCCAATGTGAGCTCCTCGGGGGCCTTCGGGGGGGGGCTGATGGATTCCATTTTGGAAAATCTTCTGGGTGTAGCTGGCGGCTTCCGGTTGTTTCGCTGTTTACCGGTGGCTTCGTTGTTTGTTGTCGCTTCGTTGCTTTCCACCATCCTGTTCCTGTAAGGTGCTCTCCGCCGCACAGAATGCATTGGGGCACGCACTGACGTGTTCTGTCTTCGCCGTGATCTTCGCCGCATCTTGGACATCTCGCTATTTTTGGTTCTGGGCACACATCATATCTGTTTCCTGGGGCGCGACAGTTCGTGCAAGCCTCTGGTCGCGCCCTATATGGCGTGCACAGGTGTACTCCCCCATAGTAGATGATTCTATGGGGGATGGGTCCCTGGGCAAAGGTTATAAGGATGGATTTAGACTTGCCCATGCGTCTTGCTAGTAGAATGCCTGCTTCCGGATTTCTCGCTTGTAGATCTGGCAGAAGCTCTTTGTAAGGCCGAGCATGCGTCATTGAGGCATGCGTCATTTGTAAGGCCGAATGATTGACAGCAGCGACAGGTTGTGCACTCTCAGAAAGAACGGCCTAACCCAAGTCAATGACCGGCTCTCGCTCGTCACAGCTAAGCACAAAATGTGTCGCCAGACACTGAACCTTTACTTCCCTTGGCATACGGGAAGAACGGACCATGAAACCGATTGCCTGCTACCCCCTCCCCACACACACACTTCGCACCTAATTAGCCGCGTCGTGGTGTCTGACAGCCTTCACCTCTACCGGCCGCGGGGTGAGCGGGGGTCAAGTGTACGTGACTACCTACAACTGGGCATGCCACGAGCGGGGAAAGAGGTGGGCCGGCTGCACAGCCAGTGCTAGCAGCGAGAGGGACCACAACTCCATTCTTGCTGGGGTCTTCTGCTTTCTCTTTCCCATTTTCGTTTTTCCTTCTTTTTTTTATTGCCTTTATAACCGCAGTACGGAGCATCACGGCTAGTCTGGGCTGTAACCACGCAGTGGTAGAACGGTGAGGCTCCGTACAACGTATGTACGTCCTGACAGTGTCCTCGGCTCTAACACCCAGCTAGGTGTAGAAGAGTGAGGGCCTGCCCTTCGCACTCTCTGTAAATACAGTTCGTTCAAGTTTTTACCACGTTTCCTGTCTGATACTTCACCCCCGCCGAGCTACATCATAGGGACCTCGTCCCTCAACACCACGGAGAAGAAACTTTACTGGCGCAGCTCGACAGAGCTTGGCATCTATCACGTCTGAGCGGAAGATCATCAAGCCACCATCAGGCCACCAGACGCCCGCAGAACTTGGGATTATACCAGCCGAGGAAAAGCCCCACGAGTGCAGCACATCGAGGCCTCTTCAATTGCGGTAAACGACGCCCCTGGACACCCCAGCACAGCAGTTCGACCGGTCGCAGCAGGCATCGACGGCGGCACTGGTGAGCGGGATTTCTTGCGCTTCGTTGAGGTGGCTGTGGCTCAAGTGCTAGAGCGGTGTATGTAAAAAAAATAGGAACGTAATGGCGAGCGAGACAGAGGAAAGTCGTATAGGCGAAAATTTTGAGCAAAATGCGGGAATGTCAGAACCGGCGGAAGTAGCAATTCGGCGCCTAGAGCTGCAGTTTGAGCTGCAGAAGATGCAGCTTCAACTCCAGGTTATGCAGCTCGAATCGCAGGAACGAATTGCCCTGCGGCGCGCGGAGTTGGAGATAGCGGATGGCAGGCGGACTCCTTCGAGATCAGACGCGGGGGAGCGACTGCGCTCGGGCTTAGACCCTATCGTCCAGTGCGGGAAAGTCCTCAAGGGACTCAAGCTTCCGTGCGATGCGGACGTACCACTGTGGTTTGATGAGGTGGAGAGAGTGTTCACTGCGTACGACATACCGCCGGAAAGTCGCGTTCATTTGGTAATGCCAGCGCTTATGGAGCGGGTCAGGTACTTGCTTCGCGGACTCAGCTAGGACGAGTGCGGCGATTACGACGCGGTTAAGGCGGCCGTCCTCAATGAACTCAAGCTTACTCCTTCCGAGTATCTTGATCGATTCGAGACGGCCGCAAAACGAAAAGACGAAACATGGGCGCAATTCGCATCACGTGTCGAGACATACTTCGACTATTATTTGCGCTCGAGAGAGGCGACAACAAAAGACGAGGTTGTACAGCTGGTCGTCGCCGACCGTATGAAGGCTAGCCTGAGTCCGGAAGGTCTAGAATATGTACGTCTACGCGAAGGCGAATCTTGGCTGAGGCCGGCTCAGATCTCGCGCGTGTTACAGACTTTCGAGCAGGCGAAAGGCAAAGGCCGTGCAACACGGCAACAAATGCCACCAGCACAGCAGGAGAGCCCCCCCCCCACGACAAGCAAATGGTAGCGGCAAGCGGCAACCATGTTACGTATGCCGAAGTGAGGGGCACCAGGCAAAAGATTGCCCCCGAACGGTAAAAAGTGCGGCACACAATCCAGAAAAACGGGCGCGCACACAAAAAGTGTCAGCAGTAGAGCCGGAAACAGACGAGGGCCACTCGGAGGATGACGAAAGCAGTGCATTGGTTGCTCGCGTAAACTCCCCGTTGTCGTCTGGAGAGGTGAGAAAATCCAAGCTACAGGAGATCGAGCTAGAGTGCGCCGGCACGCCCATAGTCGCCATCCTCGATACCGGCAGTGAGGTCACTATTGTTAAAGAGAGTCTCGTGCCGGACGCAGCTCAGGAACCCTCAGGCAAAATTAAGCTCGTCTCAGCTTTCGGCGAAACGGTCGAGGCCAAGCTGGTGGCTCTGTCGTTTAGCCTTAGGCAAACAGCATTCGTAAATGCCCCCGACGTCGTGCAGATCGTTAGTACAATAACAGACAAGCTTACCGACGCCGATTGCCTACTTTCTAAAGAAGACTGGGAGCTACTCGCCGACATGAGAAGCAGCCACGCAGAACCGGCGTTTGGCGAGGCTGACGTAAACAAAAACGAGGCATGCGCGTCGGTGGGCATACCGAAGCCCAAACAACAAGGGGTAAGAGGCGAAACGCCAGGTGAGAGTTGCGCACGCGTGAACGAGACTCGCTCGCAGGAGACACCCGTAGCCGCACCGCCCGCATCAGATGAGGAGGCAGCAGAAGCCGCCGATGGCGCGGACACCGACGAGGTTCCGTGCCAGCGAACCAAACTTCGAACCGCCCAGCTGGCGGACGAAAGTTTGAAGAAAGCGTGGGCAGACGCGACGGCAGGGAATGCAGGCATGTTTGTCTCAGACGGCCTTCTGTACCACTGGGACTCAATTGCTGGCAGCAAAGTGAAGCAGCTCGTGTTGCCCGCTAGCATGCGTCAGGAGGTGCTGCTGCTGGCACATGAGTCCCTGTGGGGCGGACATCTGGGGCCAAAGAAAACGAAGCTGAGAATAAAATATAGCTTCTTCTGGCCTGGTCTAGAGGAGGCTGTTAAGAGACACTGCAGGACGGGCCATGGCTGTCAGGTTCGTTCGGATAGGCGCCTGAAAGACAGGGTACCTATCACGCCGCTCACAAGACCAGATCACCCCTTCCAGGTGGTAAATGTTGACGTAATTGGACCACTTGATGTACCATCCGCCAGAGGCCACAAATACGCATTGTGCCTAGTAGACCTATGCACGCGCTGGCCAGAAGTAGTGTGTTTGCGATCCCTGACGGCCAAAGCGACTTGTGATGCCTTGCTATCCGTATTCAGCCGTACCGGTATCCCAGAGGTAGTCTGTTCCGACCAGGGCACTAACTTCACGGCACAACTCACTCAAGCGATGCTGGCCAGATTAGGGTGCTCGCCCCGGTTCTCCACACCGGAACATCCAGAAAGCAACGGTACAGTGGAACGATGGAACCGTGTCCTAAAGAACATGTTGTTCCACGTAATGGAAAGAGACCCTAAGAATTGGAACAGGCTCGTGCCGTTCGTTTTATGGGCATACAGGGAGGTCCCTCACGACACCACCGGGGTTGAGCCATTCCGGCTATTGCACGGTAGGAATCCTTCTGGGCCGCTGGCTATCCTGCAGCGCAGCTGGACAGGTGAGATCCCCCGCCCCAACACATTGAGGGAGGAGCCCGCCAAATATCTGCAGCAGTTACGGGAACAGCTAGAAGTAGCGACAGAGGTAGCTGGGCTGACAGCGAGCGCACGACAGGGGAGCTATGCGATCGCATATAACAGGTCGACGCGCCACAAAACGTTCAACGTGGGGGACCAAGTTCTTGTGTTTGACACGGACCGCGGCAGCAAACTCGCACCAAAGTGGGTTGGCCCGTTCAGCATAATCGCTCGCGAAAGGCAAAACTCGTATCGTGTCGACACCGGACAGCGAGCAAGCTCAGTGGTGCATGCAAACAGGCTGCGCCCCTATTATGCTAGGGTGAACCATATAGGGGTCGTGTTCGATGATGACATTGAATTTGGGGACATCGAATATGTTCCCCGACGTGTGCCGACGGGCATACCTTCTGTAGCCATCGATCCACAGTGATTGGCACATTTGGATAGCAAACAGCGTACCGAGATTTCACGTGTGTTTGCAAAATACCCCGATTTGTTCGACAAAAAGCCAGGAGCCGCAGAAGTCGGACTGCACAGAATCGAGTTGGAGGACGGGTATCGACCAAAGCGTGCATTTCCGTACCGAGTCCCCGAGCTCTTGAAGCAAGAGGTTAGCCGCCAGACAGAGGAACTATTAGACCTTGGCCTGATCTACCCAATAGAAAGCGAACACGCTCACCCCGTGGCTTGTGTCGGAAAGAAAGACGGGTCGGTTCGCATGTGTATCGATTACCGGACACTAAACGCTGCAACCCGCACCGACGCCTTTCCTATGACTCCACCGCAGGAGCTCATAATGAAGGTAGGCCGAGCGAATTTCATTACCCTGGTAGACCTGCGTCGCGGTTACTGGCAGGTGCCAGTGGCACAGGAGAGTCAGCCTTTAACAGCTTTCGTGACACATGACGGCCAGTACGCTTGGCGCGTTATGCCGTTCGGCCTAAAGAACGGCGCAGCTACATTCCAGCGCATGATAAATACGCTATTTTCGAGACACCAAGCTTATGCGGCGGCATATTTAGACGACATCGCCATTTTCTCTTCCTCATGGCAAGAGCATCTGAAGCACGTTCAACTCGTCTTCGAATTGTTGCGCGAGGCTAAGCTCAAAGTAAGCGCTGAAAAGTGCCAAGTCGCGCAAGCACGTATACAGTACCTGGGACACGTGGTGGGTGGCGGGACTCACGGCCCGGACCCAGACAAGCTCGCCGCGATTAGAGATTTGGCACCACCTGCGACGAAAAAGCAGCTCCGTAGCCTATTGGGGCTGTGCGGCTACTATCGCGGCTATGTACGAAACTACGCCGCAGTCGCCGCACCACTCACAGCCTTGACGAAGCGAAGCGTGCCAAATCCGATACCGTGGGCAGAAGACGCGCAGAATGCATTCGCGGAACTAAAGAGCTCACTTTGCGAGGCGGCCGCGTTGACCACTCCTGACATCCACAAACCATATTGGCTATTTACGGACGCATCCGAGGTAGCCGCTGGCGCTTGTTTAGCACAGATGGGAAACGATGGTCGGGAGAAGCCGATTGCGTTCGCCAGCCACCGCTTCACCCCAACTCAGGCCCGCTGGTCGGCCATTGAGCGTGAAGCATTCGCCATCATTTGGGCATTAAAGAAGTTCAATTCCTGGGTGTTTGGGGCGGAAATGCAAGTAGTATCTGACCACAATCCCCTGTCTTACTTAACGACGAGCACCCCTCATGGGGCAAAACTAGCAAGGTGGGCACTAGCCTTGCAGCGCTACAATGTAGTCGTAACCCACCGGAAAGGCTCCAGCAACGGTAACGCAGACGCACTGTCCCGCATCCCCAATATAACTTGGGAAGACAGCCGCGAGCAGACTTGAGCCATGGCTACTCTAGCGAACGTGAACGTTCCCGCACACCTGCGAAGGAGTGCACGGAGAACTGTCTAACGAAGCCAGACGTTGACTCGAGAGACTCCTTCACGCACGGTCACACCCGGAACTTTATAGCGGGCCTCACGTTCATTGTGTATCCCCCTGGACGGGCTTGCGAACCGAACCGCCAGGGGTTAAGACAATTCTCTCTGCCACCTTCGGCGCTTTCGCATGACGAGTTGTTTTTATAACGTTGTCAAACATGCATCGTCAGCAGTACGTGAACACTGTTCAAACTTGTGAACGATTCTACGAAATTGTACGCGCGTGACTTGCATAGTTGCGGCTGCACCGCGTTTATATTAGCAACCTCAACCTTGAGACGGCTTGCATGCCACTTCACATTGTAAACTTGTTGTTTTCCTTGTGCATGTTTCTTTCTCCATTTTTTTTCTCTTTCTTTCGTTTGTTGGTGTTTCAGTCATTGAAAACGTATACCCACTGAGGGCGGCCACTAAAGCCAATTGTCCCTCCCTGTGGAGAGCTGTCAGCTGCTCACCTAGCTTATAGGCAAACAAAGACGACCTTCGGGTTACCTGCATTGACGCGGGCTTTCCCTTCGCCATATCACGGCCTAATAAGTTTAGTCTAACTGAACAGACTCAAAGCTCAGTTATCCTCTTGGGGGGAACGTGTAAGGCCGAGCATGCGTCATTGAGGCATGCGTCATTTGTAAGGCCGAATGATTGACAGCAGCGACAGGTTGTGCACTCTCAGAAAGAACGGCCTAACCCAAGTCAATGACCGGCTCTCGCTCGTCACAGCTAAGCACAAAATGTGTCGCCAGACACTGAACCTTTACTTCCCTTGGCATACGGGAAGAACGGACCATGAAACCGATTGCCCGCTACCCCCTCCCCACACACACACTTCGCGCCTAATTAGCCGCGTCGTGGTCTCTGACAGCCTTCACCTCTACCGGCAGCGGGGTGAGCGGGGGTCAAGTGTACGTGACTATCTACAACTGGGCATGCCACGAGCGGGGAAAGAGGTGGGCCGGCTGCACAGCCAGTGCTAGCAGCGAGAGGGAGCACAACTCCATTCTTGCTGGGGTCTTCTGCTTTCTCTTTCCCATTTTCGTTTTTCCTTCTTTTTTTATTGCCTTTATAACCGCAGTACGGAGCATCACGGCTAGTCTGGGCTGTAACCACGCAGTGGTAGAACGGTGAGGCTCCGTACTACGTATGTGCGTCCTGACAGTGTCCTCGGCTCTAACACCCAGCTAGGTGTAGAAGAGTGAGGGCCTGCCCTTCGCACTCTCTGTAAATACAGTTCGTTCAAGTTTTTACCACGTTTCCTGTCTGATACTTCACCCCCGCCGAGCTACATCATAGGGACCTCGTCCCTCAACACCACGGAGAAGAAACTTTACTCTCTTCTTCCGTTTCATCCCAAAAAGCATTGGGTATCACGTCTCTTACTGGGTCCGCTGCAGGGACTATGTACGCTGCCACCCCATACGCTTTTGTGTTTAGGGTAATGCTTCCTATTTTAACCAGGTTAAGGGCTGCTTCCTGGTTAGTGGTGGCTACTGTGCACGTGTTGTTCATTGGGTGCACGCGTAGTTGCACGTCTGCTCCCATCGGTATCTTCGCCGTTTCGCAGAGGCAGCGGAGCAGCAGCTGCGGCTGTATGTTGGGTAAGAATAGGCCTCCCTGTGAGCGGAAAACCACCTTAATCGCATGCTGTGGCAGTGGAGCCATTTGGCGACTTTTGCGCTTGACTTGCTGCGTTGCACGCAAGTGCGCCGGGTTCGGGCGGTACGTCGGACGCCACGTCGACGCGGGGAGCGTTTCGGTGCGTTCCTCAGATGCCTTTTGTTTTCCGCGTACCCCGTTTGTATCTTCCATTCGGGCTTTTGACTGGGACTTGCCTTGATAGGTTCCGATGATCTTAGTCCAGTCTGCTGAATCGTTGTCCTCTTCCGGGAGGGTAGTTCTTTCGACTTGTACTTCCATCATCGTGGGCTGCCGGTGATTCGCCGAGCTAGGACTCGCGCCAGGCGTGGCGCGGCCTGTACGGCGTGTCGGTCTTCTCTGTCCAATAAGTCACGTTTGCTGGGCGATATGGTCGGCAAACTTGGTGAGTCGCCTCCACTCATCTTCGGGTAGCTACACGGCTACTTTCTTGAAACTAGATGACAATTTCCCAGAAGGGCAGCATCTGTCTCACGGAGCCGATGTTGCATGCGTCCGCACTCGCCCGTTACCTGGACGCGTCTAAGTATGGGTAAGCATTGTGCACTTGCTCATCTCCACGCAGCACGGTGTCATTATCAATGTTATGAAACTTGATTCGACCAGTATAAACGACAGCACTGCGGCGACACGAACAGAGGCGAGCAGCCTTGTCTAGAACGCGGGAACGGCGGCTTCCGGGGCTCTCCGCAGTCAGCCAGCGACGTCTAACGCTAGCTGCTGGTTCCGACGTCTAACGGTAGGTGATGGGCACGTTTGGGCCAGCAACTACCGTTAGACGTCGCTGGCTGACTCCGGAGAGCCCAGGAAGCCGCCGTTCCAGCGTTCTAGACAAGGCTGCTCACCTCGAAACTGCTGCGGACGGCGGCGCAAGGTGAATTGATGACGCAAGCAAACTACTGCAGGTGGCGGCGCCAGGTGCGCTGATGATGTTGCGATCATATTAGGCCGTTGTCACTATTTAGCGCCTTACCCATCCGCGTCAAACCATTATCAACCGTGATGAACCATACTGTGGCGGAGGCTGCGTATGGCGCGGCTGCGCAGGCTCTATCTTGAAAGCGATCTGCGATGGCGACCGCGTGTGCCGAGTGCTGATAACTTCTCGTGCGCGCTGTATTCTCGCCGTTCACTTCGCGTTGAAGCGAGAGGCAGCATGAAGGTCAATTCGCTTGCTGCTGCGGCCATTTCTAGAATGCAGCTGTCTTACGTGACGGATGGACCGGTTTCCTCGCGGGTTAGGCAAAGACATGCCTAACAATTAAAAAAAAGTGGCCAGGGTGCGGATTCAATCCTCTGCCCAACCGCCACCGCTCCGCTGCCGAGCACGCCGAACACTGCGCCACCGTTGCATCGCGCCATCCTTGCAACAGCCGATGTGAATGAATATGTTTCAGAAATTGTACAGTCATTATTTTCAGATAATTTGTACCGAGAAGGAGATACGGACGGGACATTATTGTTTTTCTCTTTTTGAAACTATCTTAGGACCCTCAGTGAGTACAATTTGTCAAGAGCTACTCAAACCGACAGTTGAATGGAAGAATCCGGAACCCTTCATTACGGCGTTTTTTTTGTAACCTATGGCACTTTATCGCGTCGTTGAACCCTGCACTATAACTGCTAAGAACTACTATGGCAAAAGAACTGTGCTACATTGAAGTGCCGACGTTAACATTATGTATTGTCTAAACTAAGCTGGATTCTCTAGGTCCAAAAATAGAAGACAAAACATTAAAAGATGCGTGCGAAACCACTCACAGTTGTGCAGAGCGTTTCATATCCACCATCTCTATGTTCGCGGGCGACCTTTCGCGGCCGATGCTGCAGTTGAGACAACACGCTTAGGTGAATGCACGGTTACGTAGAGGTGCAAGACTGCACACAAATGCGTTCCGCGGGTGGTGAAGCTGGGTCAGCGCACGCGTTTTGCTTAAGCGGGTAGATTGTGCACTTTGCATAACACTGAGCGGAACTGTGCGCTGGCACGTTCTAGTTGTGAGCAACAGTTTCATAGCGCACGATAGCGAGTTGGGTGTTTGAAATATCTGCGCGTTCACTAAACGGTAAATGAATAGCTATGCGTTATGCCGCAAATGCAAATAATTTTCATGGTAATTGTTCGTAAATTTGACGTTAGAATCCTTACACTTGGTGTCAATGCAAGCGTCACTTAGTGGGCAAAGGCTCACCAGTTGTTGCATGCTTACTGGCATTTTATATTGAGCTAGTGCAGCACCTGTAGCATTTATATTGCCACGTGCGTTAATTCGGCTTTCAGCGACGCAAACGACGCGAGCGGTGTTCCTGCCGACGCGAGCGGCGTTGCTGCGCACGCGACCGGCGTCGCTTGACGCGTTTCGATCTTGGATGCAAAAGGGTATAAATACGGGCTCACCAATTTTTGCACGCTTACTGGCCTTTTATATTGAGCTGGTGCAGCACCTGTGGCATTTATATATACTGCTCACAGCAGATTGGAGGAAAAGAGTGCACGCCGTAAAACTTTCTAGGACATTAAAAGGTTGTATGCGGTAATAATTACGCTTCCATTAAGCGGAGCAATTCATCAGTGCTAATCCGGCGGTGAGTCAAGTATGAAAAGACTAACAAACGTGGCAGCTTATTCCCACTTAGCACTTTTATAATCCTTTAGAATCTGTCTACGAGCCAGCCGTATAATGGGATACGAGAAAACAACAAGCACGTTGAACAATTAGACACATAAACAACCCGTGCGCATATCTGTGACCTGGAGGGATGCGTGCATTCTATATCTTTCCATCATTATATATTCAATTACGTTTATAGCGAAGCCGTTAGTGCGTCTAAGAAGTCTCGAAAATGTCATATGCGCGTTTTCACGCTGTCCGGAATGTAATCACACCGCTGACTATGTGGATATTTTGTAGAAATGTGCAATATATTACGGGTAATTTGCAGTCAAACTTTGATGTGTGTGAGTGAATTAAAGTTTGCATGAAAATTACTACATCCTCATTTTCTGCCGTTTTAGAGACATTAAATAAAACGCTCAAAAATTACGGCGGAATAGAACGCGAAACAAATCGAACTCATATGAGGGCAGGAAAGTTAATCTTTTCGCTTAGTTAATCTTAGGTATCATAAGAAGAGACTCAGTAACACACCGAAAAGAACAGATAGGAAGGCTCGCTATAAAAGAAAAGTAACTTATTACTATTTATTTATTTATTTATTTATTATTTATTTATTTATTTATTTATTTATTTATTTATTTAACAGTACTGCTGATCTCACACGAGATCATAGCAGAACTGGGGCACAGTATTTGTTGGTGGAATAAAAGACGTATACTTATTACAGTGCCATAGAGCACTATTTTCGTTCTTGTTTCCTTAACCAACCAGTGGAGCAACGAAATAGCAATACTACGAATTTTCCCCGTTGCAAGGGAGGAGCAAAACTCCGTGTTATTGTTTCTTTTTCTGCGCTGCTTTTGCTTTCGCTCTCTCTTCTGTTTTTTATTCTTCTTTTTCTGTCTTTTTTTTCATTCCTGCGGCTGAAATGCTGTTTTATATTGAGCGGGAAGTTCGAAGTAGGGGGGTTTCGGAGAACCTTGGAATTCGGGTGCATTGTGAGAATTCGTCGGAACTGTAACCGATTTGAAGGAATCACAATGAGGCGAAAATGTGTTAAATGGCCACTAAAAAAATATGACTTCTTCTGCATCAGTAAATTACCCTTCTAAAATATCAAAACACCACTGTTGCCACGACAAGACTCTTGGCAAGTGAGAAAAAGCGCAATCACGAAAGGCGGGTCGCCACGCCTCCATGAAGTTCCCGTACCAGCTCGCTGTGACGTCATGGATTTACACAGCGCCTTTTGGGGCCTAGGTAATTCTTCAGCGGTAAACATAGACTACAATATGTTTGTTCTAATGGAGGCAAAAAATAAACATGGAAAGTTTCGGAAACCTTTGCTGAGCTAACGTGGCCTAAATAAAAAAAAACACAAAAGCACTTCAAAATCCATGACGTCACAGTGCTGTACCGGCGTTGGGAATTCCGCGCGAAATTAAAAAAGAAACAATAGGAAATTACTGAAATGACGATCTTTATTTCCTCTTTGAATAATCAACCTAATTATTCAAAATTAGCGGCAACAGAGCTTTTAAATAATGCTTTAACCATCTAATCTTATTTAGCGTGTTGCATTAGTTTCTATTAATATAGGAGGGAGGTACATGATCGTCGACAAAGGTTTTGAGTTGCAAATTATCTCAGCTGATAAAGTTTGTCCTTACGGATATTCATCTCAAGGAAAACAGTGAAATCACAACATTTAAACTAGAATCCCACAGCCACAGGGGACGGAGCCGCTTCCTGGACAACGATTGTAATCTATTGTTGGGGCGGCGTAGCAAACGGTGTACCAAGTCCTACGCTGAGAATGTTTCCTTCGAAGTCTGGAGTGTTGTATGACTGAGACGAAGGCAGGCCAACGGTCGGTCAGGCTCCGTTGGCGAATGTAGAAGGACATGGGGGATGGCCATTGACCTAATGGAGACTTTTACAGTGGAGCTGTTAGAACCTGGTTATAATGATCATTCCGTCGTCCGCAGCTTCGCCGATCTGGGGGAGAGAGAGCTGAGAGAGAGTGAAAGCAGAGTATAAAAATAGCATCGCGCAGCATAGTGGATGCGAGGTGGAGAGGAGTCGTGAGGTAGGTGGTATAGTGGAACGCGTACAGCTGCTGTCGACGCCGACCACTATCTCCGCGTTCGCGCCGAACGCGCCCTGTTTCCGTGACTGCAGCCAATGCCTCAGGCGGCGGCTCGGCAGGTTTCGACCAGAGAACTGGACTTTCGTCACTTCATAAAGACTGAAGCGAGAGAGTTATAATCTTAGCACCCTCAATCGGCATTGGCATGTTAGAGAAAAAGTTGTCGCAGTTTCGCCTGAAAGGCGAAGCATCAATTGCGATAGCAAACTTGTAGAGAGCTATACGGAGTAATGATATTAGCTTTATCAGCTGTATAAATTTGGACATGCAGCAGTATCGGCAACACGCAGAACTGTTGTCGACGCCATCGGCGTTTTGCCCGCGTTCGCTCAAAATGCGTGCGGCGTTGGTGACTGTTGCCGGAGCCTTTTATATAAATAGGCACTTCGTGCCGCAGCTAAACGTCGCCTCCCCCACGGCCTCTCGCGCGTCGGAAGAAGGCGCGTTTGCTCTACATATATGGTGATTGTAAAGGAGAAAAGAGACGCCTACTTCTGCAGCCCTTAAGCGAGCACGGCGCAGAACGCGCGTTTGTTCTCCGCCGTGCGTTCACTCCCCGTGAAAGACGCGCCCCTCGCGCCCTTTCACTCGCACATACAGCGTTCGGCACGCGGCGACGATTTCTTCTCCAAATGACGTCACGCGGAACCTCACGGCGACGGCGACGCCGACGGCAGAAATCTGCTTTTGAGTGTCCATATAATTGCTATCGCAATAAAAATATGCGTGGCTCTGCTATCGCAAACACCAGAGACCAGCCGAGATGGGAGAAGCCCAGCAAAAGTTAGACTAAGTGTGTGGTTTGCCACTACATTACTAGGCTTTCCCCAGCTCCGCTGGTCTCTGGTGTTTGCGATAGCAGAGCCACCCACATTTTTTTTTGTCTTCACACTAGAACTGGGTCACAGTTTTGCCCTTCTTAGGTTATACCTTGCACTCGCGTCATTTAAGTATGGTTGTGTCAACAACATCATTCTCATTCTCACAACAACAGATGGCATGTATGCGCGGGATCGTCGGTGCTTGGTCCAACAAATATTCAGCAAGCAGCACGACTCACTCATTCATGTTACAGCACGTTTACAATTTACTGGCTTGAATAATATTTGCACGAGGCTGCTATCATCCTAGCACGACAAAGATGCCCTAAGGATATTAGGCTACATTATTGAGGTACTTGGAGTTGCACTGTTAAACAAAATGTGTTTGTTGTTATTATCTACAAACAGGCGCTATCCGTTGATTTTTCCTATCTCGGCTTAATTTTGACTGAATAAATTATTTGTATTCCCTCTTGTTGGAACCAACCATATTCTGCTACCCGTATTGGTAATAAGAAATCTTTTGCCACCTTTACTATGCCGTGCTTTTTGTAGAGTAGGAATTTACGCGAGTCCAATGAGTACTGTATGAAATGAAATTAATACTGTTCGACTAGTATAAATGCCGATAGCGAAGAGAATAGATGGTGGTTACTGTATAGGTACCTCCCTGACTGCTGTTCTCATGGGGAGCGATCTCGATCGTGCAGGCAATCGTGGTTTAATCGTGCCCACTTTCAGGGATTCCCGAATCGGGGGCGGGCCGGGGGGGGGGGGGGGTAGTCTAAACCCACTTCCACCCCTCACTCTCTCTGTCTTTCATCCGCGCTCTCGCTTGCCTATCATGGCACCGTCTACGGATTCTCGCCGGCATGTCGAATAATTACAAAGTTCGTCATTAGTTCTTCTCTGCCCGTGTCTCTAGTGCTATCAGCCCCTTCTCTCTGATGAGGCCGGTGGGTCAAATGGAAGAAAAAGGGGTGTCTGATCTACCCTCACGCATGGGGGGGTAAAAATTTGGCAAGGACCCCACATGCAGAGCTGCCCAACTTGAAGCCCGAGTTTTCAGTGAGCCGCATCCGTCGGTTCCTTAAGCTTTTCTTCAAACAACTTTCTTCTCGCTATGATTGGGCTGTCGAGAACACCTGCGACACGGTTGCAGGGGCAGCGCTATAAACTGAGACGCGAACAAGTAACGAGCTGGGAATTGTGCAACCACCCCACCGCACCCAACTCCACAAGTATCGCTTGGGCATAAAAGTAGCATGCAAAGTGTCTTAAGGCCCGCATCTGGCGTCTACCGCCGACAACGCGCTCAAATAATTATAGAGTAGATGTCATAAGAAGCCAACAAACAACTACGGCTCCGCGGTAGCTCAATGGTGAGAGCATCGCACGCGTAATGCTAAGACGTGGGTTCGTTCCCCACCTGCGGACAGTTGTTTTATCATCAACTTTCATTTCCATTAATTTATAATTTCTTTATTTCAATTAGTAAAGTACAATTAATTTCCCCTATGTTGTCCTTGGTGTCTTTGTTTGTTGGCTTCTTACGATATGATTAATAAAAATCGGGCCCCTCGGTTCCCTTTCTTCTCGTTCTATAGAGTAGACGTGTAGAATGAAATGAACGTTTTGCTCTGCACAGTACGTAACACCAGACTATGGCGCCGATACTGCTGTCTAGCTGATCAAACCTCAACCGCAACGAGCAACCTCATTTACCCTAAAGAGACGTGATGTCGCGACGATTACCTTCCTTCTTTTCCGTGATTGCGAAAGCAGAGTACGCGTGTACAGATATATGCGCACCGTGTGCGCCGTGAAGCACCGTGCTTAGACGCGCCAATTGCGTTACAAATATGTCAACAGTTTCGCCGGCGCTATCGTCACACGCCTGATGGCCAAGCGGTTAAGACACGTCCGCGAAGTGTCTTGAGTAAGCTTGCGTCACCCGACTGCTTCCATTCGGCGCGCTCGGCGCCGCCTGCCCGAACACGTCGTCTTCGCACACTCCACGTCGCGATCTGTTAGCTGCGATAAAATAAAATGAAGCGTAAGAGGATAGAACTGTGAAATGTTAATACGGCGTAAGCGCTCATGAACGCTGCAAATTTTTGTTAACCAGTAATGTGGTTCAGTAATGTGGAAAGTTGGGCGAGGTGGCGAGTTGTCCTGGTCAGTGCGCTGCTTCACCGATGCGGTATGATGATTAACCAATCATCTTTACGTAATGTACTCGCAGCGACAAGCGTATGAAATCCTGTGAGGCTTTCTATAGGCTCCGTACAGTGAACAGGCGGTGCTGCTGCGCAGCAGCGGTGCCGCGATGCTCAGCGCCGCATGTGGCGGGTGGCGCGAAACTGGGAAGTAGGGAAGACAGCGAGGTTTCGAAACTACGTATACACGTCTCCGAAAGCCGCACGCGTATCCGCTTTCCGCCGTCTTTTTTTTTTGTGCGTGTGTGTACTTGAAAGTGCAAGCGTGCCCCTCTGTGATGTCACAAATATTTTTTGCGGGGTTCAGGCCTTTTAAAAGAATAGACGAGTACTTTCATGATGCAGCGTTAACCAGCGGAGACAAGCTGCACGCTGCTTCGCATGTTACCTCTGTGAAAGAAGTGGACGGCGTGGACGTTCACGCGAAGTGCCGTTCGCAGCAGGGAAGACAACTACACGATATCATCCTTCACGTGAGTAAAGCCTACTGTTACACTAAAATTTACGTCACAAACTGGTAGGTACCCTGAAAACGTTGTAGTTGACTGATTTTTAATCGACGCCTTACTGTTGGCAATGTATGCCTCATTTCGCTCCGGCGCGTTGTACGCCACGGCCTATCATTTGATGTCACACTGTTACTTCAGATTGTCATACAGCTCGATCTGGACCACGTTCAGCTACACGCTCACTCGTAGGCAGTCGTCAGCACAATCATGTCGAGTGAGGTAAAGTCGATTCGGATTGTGGGACCCTGTGGCAGTGACCATGCTTGATCGAAATTGAGAAATGTGATCTGGATCGGGCGAAATCTTGATACGTGACTGTGTGAGACCGTGGTGCTCTAACGTTGTGTACTTCGTTCTGGTCTGGCACGCCGAAAAACGAAAACTTTTGCGGTTTTAAAGCAGTTGTAAATGGTCTGTCATATGGCTCACTGCTGAACATGGAACCGGGACTTACTTGCCGACGTAATCCGCGCAACTAAGAGTCGCTTTGCACGGCCAGTGATACAAACGAGCCCTTTTTTATCAGGTCTTTTTAATGCGGAAGCATTCTTTGGCGAGTAGCCCAGCACAATCTGTCCGTCACGAGAAAAGTGTAATGCCTTGTATCTGCTCAAGAAATGCGTAATTTGCGAATATGTTCAATCGTTATGATAGTGTAAATTAAATGATTGGCAGCTTGCGAATTCATTTGCTTGCATACGCACTTTGCTTTTGCAATGCTATATCGCAAATGTACATCAGAAGAAATATCGCACCATGTGAAACCGCGCCTCTCAAGCGCCAGCGGCCGAAACGAGGATCGTCTATGAATTAGGGCTCACCAGCAAAAAATAGGCTTCCTTGGCATAAAATATTGCTCATCGCACATGCCAGTGCAATGCTGGTCATACCGAATGCTAAGGCGACGGCAAGCAGTCGTCAAATCAGCATAGGCGTGACAAATTTCTTTTAAACGTTCAGCAGCTGGCCATGGGCGCTGGCGGCGCACAACGAGCTGTGAAACGCGCATGTGTAGCACGATTTACAAAACAAACCCTTCTCACAAATATGAAAGAAGCAGACTTACTTTACTATCCTCACAGCTGCGATTTCTTTCGCCGTTTGATTTCGTAACACTTGCCAGGAAACTTGTACAACTTGATCCCGGGTGGCCTTCATGGTTGTGACAGTCCTTTACGCAGCAGTATCGCCGGTTCCACTTGCCTTTTTTTCACTTACGTCAATTTCGACGATCGCCGATAAAGCGCAATGCCATTGCACCGTCGCAAGACGTATCCAAAAAAATAAGGGAGGCTGGTGAATAAAGCAAAACGGCTTCAACCGTGGTCGAAACGAAGTGTAGCGCGCGGGAAAGAATACGCATCCAGCCGGCCGAGCTGCGGAGCCACCTTCCCAATACTGCCGCGTCGCTGCGGCAGAGGGCGCCAGAGTAGCCGCAAACTCAACTGTACGGAGCCTATAGGGCCTAGTCACGGAGAGGTCGTGCACGCAAGTCGTATGTGCGCCAAGATGCCGGCTTCGCAGCAAAAGATAGGCAGTTTCTTTCTGCCAGCCCCAAAACACTTATGTGCAAGAACCGAAACTGCACTAGTCATTACATCTGACACCTGAACGTGTTTGTTTAGACTTCCTCAACGCATGTGTAAATTACATTGTTTTATTCGCTTTCTCATTTTGCATTGTTAGCGCCAGGTGCCTGTCCTGAGTCTCCGTCCCAGCAATGCAACCATATTACGCAAGAAAGCTGCTCTGACGTTACGGCTTGTCGAATAAAACTGCGTTTTAAATAGCAGTCAATCGAAGCAACTACATTGCTTGAATGCTAATCGCATTAACGTCGACAGCAATATTGATGGGTTTGGGTGGATCTTATTATATTCAGGTATACGTTGGTGCTGCCGCAGGCGGGATGATGATGATGGCATGACGACATTGGGACGACGATTATGAAATTATGATTATGGTGTAATGACGACAACGTCACGATGATGACATGACAACAATGGAATGGCTGCATTAGGTGATGACGTAACAACGGTGGTATAACGGGAACGGGAAATCCCTGACGTTCTGTTTATGTTGATATACTGTAAGCTCTCCAGGAATTGCGCCGTCGGTATGCCCTAAAACAGATTTTATTTGGAGGGCCTATCTTCCGTCAGGGCCCGGTGTAGCAGAAACAATGCATGTGATGTTCATGCTTGTTTCTGAATCGCTTTTGTTGTTTGCCTGTATTGAAAGCTTCGTTTTAAAAATTGTTCACTCTCAGCTTGCAGCGTGTCATCGTGGCACATGGCGCTTTTGTCAAACTGGATGACTTCATACCTACGAAATCAAGCCGTGTTAATATTCTCGTGGCGCACATGGAGTTTTTGTTTCTTTGCAGTGGTGGCTGCTGAGTCTATGTTCATAATTTATTTCACTTGCTAATATTGGATGTTTATTTAAATGTTTCCTTTCAGTCTATGCTAGTGTCCTGCGTCGGAGCAACCAGCATTTCATAAACCGAGCGCCACACCTTGTAGGCACGCACTGCTACACTAGGTCTATTTCCACTGGCTTCTGAAATGGTAGAATTGAAGTCTAGCGGAACACGCCTTGTTCATGTTGGCAGCTTGTCCTTCCAGCTGACCCACGCCCCACCGTGGTTGTGCGGGAATGCGGAGGGATCTTGGTCAAGGTTGACGGGTTTTAATGCTCCTTTCTTGTAGGCCGAAATACGAGCTTGCAGTTGCCTCACAATCTATTTAAAAAAAGAAAGACAGAGAGTCGCTATCAAAAACAAAGCCTTCATTTTTACAGAACAAGAGATTTCACATGAAAGCAAACTCATAGTTGAAGTGCTGGTAGACATCATCCAGGTTGGGCTGGTTCGGGTCTAAGAAAAATTAATTTCGATACCTTAGTTTGGGTTCCAAGATATCAAGCACTAGTGTTAAATACAACGCGAAGCAGCACTACAAAATTTGTGTTCAATTATACTGAATAGTAAGAGCGTGTTCTTCACAGGATGGGAGGATCTACATGATGAAAATTCACTCGGCTTCTTCAAGCTCACTTGCTTAGAGATTATATATTCATATGCATAGCTTGAAGCATCCTATTGCGCCTTCAGATCACGCATTTCTCGTTTCATGTGGTGTTCCACGCGTAGCTTAAACAAGGAAAGTCACCAAAATGAAATGCCAAAATAAATGAAAGAAAAAAGGGATGTCCATCACGCAACCTCTCCAGGATCTTCAGGAGCAACCATGGGCAAACTGTTGCAAAATTATGTCGTTTGTTTGTTTAGTGGTAAACGAAACTATGGCAGGTGTTAGCGTGCAAGAACTTAGTAAGCCAGTTTCCTACCAGTGCATGGTTACTGGAATCCAACGCGACGATAGCATATACTGATTGTGTAGAAGCGTTGGTCAGGGCACTAGGAAGCTGGTAACTTTTTCACTACACTATATAGCATACGCAATAGAGGCTCTAGGTACTCTATACAACAGAAGTTTAACCGCATGAAAAGTAGAATACTCAAACGGCAAATATTAACGCGAAAGCGTTAACGGCCCCCCGTGTCCCAGAAAATCCCGTGTCGGGGTCGGCGTAGTTTCAGTAAGCGAAAATTGCCGTGTATATTTAGGTATGTGTATTTGCCATGCCTTGCTATTTCACATACGGTATATGCTGGTTTTATTGCCACACCACTTTATCACTAAAGCTGCTCAGACCTTGTCTTACAATCTTTTTAGGGGCGAAGCTCCTTATAGCGGCACCCGTTCCGTCCCCGTCGTAGTAGTAGTAGTAGTGTGTAACCAGTCTGAGAAAAATTAGAAAAAAATTCCGAAGTTGTGTCCGTAGCGCGGAATCGAACCAGGGACCCCTCGCTTCCGAGCGCGCGGCGTTAGCCCACTACGCCACGAAGCGGACATGGACAAACGCACCACGATGGCTGCAAATACCCAACATTAACGAAAGGCCGCGTTTCTAGCGCGTTTCTAACGCGTTTGTGCTAGCGCGTTACGGCCCGTGTAAGAAGCTGGTGTAAGACGCTGTGGCCTCTCCACCTTACCTTCAACGCGTTTCGAACGCGCTGCCCAAGGCGGTGGCAAGTCAAGTTCACGTCGAGGAGCGTTTATGAATACGGGGGGTATACTCTCTCAGCAGTCATGTGATGGCGTCGGCAAACGCGGTGCACGTTCAGGCATGTGTAAATGGCTGCGTAAGACGTTGTGGCCGCTCCCCCTTACTAGAGAGTACTGCACGTTTCTAACGCGTTTGTGCTAGCGTCCCCTTAAGCGGGAGATCCGATGATTCCCTCCGGAGCTTCGCCCACTCATCATCATTCACCTCGTGGATCTGCTGTGATTTTTTTCTTTCTTACTTTACATTTATTCAAGACATTCCTTCTTACAGAAATGCCTTGGGGGATGCGACAAAAGGCAGAGAACATGACTGACTGGGCCTTGCCACCCTTTGGAGGTGTGGTCACACAACCACATAATAGAATGGCAAAAATGTAATACAGAATAAAATGCGGCAGTTTGAAACATGGTGAAAACTGGACATCAATCACACATGAAAACTGCTTATCCAGTTATAGAATATTCGAAGCAGCAGTCGTCTGGGTACAAAACATATTTCAGACTTTCACAATGAAAGAAAGGACTCGCAGAGTAAACGGAAACCAACTAACTCAGTCCGGCACTAACTTTAGTTTGTAGTAAGAAAACATTCCCTGAGCTTATTTCTGAGTTTCTTTACCGAGGCAGCTGTATCTAGTGCTTCAACTATTGCCAGATATTCGTTTTGTAGATATGGAATCATGAAACGTATTTTTTGATCGCCATATTTTGTACAAGAACTTACAAAGCTATTCCGCTGACAAAGTTATTCCTCGTAATTGGGAGAATCACAGCTCACCAACAAATGTCATGAAACACAGAGAGCGCATGCCTTTTATGTTAAATTTTCTCAGACTCAAATACGAAGAGGGCGAAACAATAACTGAAACCTGAGTGCGTGCGTTCAAAGCCGACGAAGAAACAGAAGGCGAAGATCACGAGAGCGTCTTCATAGGAGCAAGGCTCGCGCATCCGAACGAAGGCTCGCTGGAAGACAAGCAAGCATCTGGTGGTCACGTAAGCGCTGTGGGGTGCTCGGCTAAGTGTTGGGCGGTTTAAGCTTGATTTTTGGCAATAAGCTACAGAAGGCTGTACTGTTTTGGTTGAGACAGTCAGCTCGTCCTCATGACGAATAGCTCGCCTGGCCAGGGGCGCTGCCCCTGGTCAGCTTCTGTCCCTCCTAATCAAATGCCTCTAGAAGCCTTTTTTCGTAGTGGAGTGAGCAGCATTCCGGTGGCGCTGGTACCTTTGAATGGCGGCTCCATTCGAATCAATAACCCGCAAGCAATTCAGGCGGATCTTAAGTCTGTGACTCATCACTACCTGCATATCACAGACGTTCGACAATTTGGACGAGGAGGCATCGTCTGCAGATCGCCAGATGAGGCATGTGTAGCAGATCTACTAAAATGTTCCTCGTTTGGCTCCATTAAGGTGAACGCTTTCATTCCACCTCATCTGGCATGCACGAAGGGAATAGTGCGTGGTGTGGACTCTCGACTGAGTCCGTCAGAAACACTGGAAGAGCTCTCTGCGGCAGGTGTTATTGCCATTTATCGGTGCAACCGCGTGACTGATAACATACGTGTACCGACAGAATCTGTGATTGCCACGTTTGCGGGTACATCATGTCCTTCAGAATTAAAAATTTGGCCACTAATTTTTCGTGTAGACCCTCTAGCATCGCGCCCGTTACAATGCCGCAGTTGTTGGCGTTTTGGACACAGTGCGGGTGGCTGCAAGTCTAGTCCTCGTTGCTGCGTCTGTGGTGAGGGACATCCGGGCAATGAGTGCGCAACTCAAACGGAGAAGTGTTGCCTATGTGGAGGTGCGCATCAGGCTAATAATTCTGACTGCCCTTCTCGATCACAAGAAATTCAAATTCTTGAAGTAATGGATAAAAGGCGTTGCTCCCGCAGAGAGGCTACTGTAGCTGTAAAGGAAAGATCCCATGGTTACGCTGGTGTTGTGGCGCGGCAACCTGCTGCCATGGATTCAACCATTTCAGAAGCGATTGCAACCGCGGTCGAAAAGTCAATGGCTAAGGTCATGGAACGCCTCGTTGAAAGTGTGTCTGACTGTATATCGCAAATTGTGTCCGCACAATTAACGCAACTGCTGCAGGCAACTTCTGTACCTCTTCCTAATGTGGTACCTGAGCTCAACATGCCCAATCTGCCACTCGTCAGTACGGACAAGGAATCAAATATGGCTGGTCCCAGTAACTTGGAGTCGGATGATGTATCGACTATGGATGTGGAGTCGCGGGCCCCCAAACGTCGCGGGTCCCCCATTAATGTTGGCTCAAATTCTCGCCCCCATTCTAAACCCAAGAAAAGCCCTAATGGCGCCGAGTTAACAGACTCTATTTTGGAGAGAGCAATTGCCACTGCGGTGCTCTCGCCGCCCGAGGGCTGATGAGAGTGCTTCAGTGGAATTGTCGTTCTATACTTGCTGCTTCAACAGATTTACTTCATCTCACACATAAATTTTGTCCGGATATCATACTTTTACAAGAAACTTGGTTGTATACAGGAAAAAATTTTTCATTGCGAAATTATCGATGTTTTCGTTTGGACCGTCCTACTAGAGGCGGAGGCATTGTAATATTTATTTCAACAAAATTTTGCCACATAACAAAGTTAGCATTCACGTTAATGGCCCCAGACAGCGAAATACTTGCGGTAGAAATAAATTTGCCCGGATGTAGACCTTTCACAGTCGTAAATTCCTACTTTCCTGTTGGGGTCCAGAACATTAGTTCCTTAGATTCAATTATAGCAAATTGCGGAAAAGATATAATCTTAGCTGGTGATTTCAATTCGCATCATGTATCATGGGGATACAAAACGGATCAGTGTGGTAAACGACTGTGGGAATGGGCAGTAGATAATGGGCTTTCCTGCATGGACACTGGAGCCGTTACGTTTCTCCGAGGACAGTCTCGCTCTGTTTTAGACCTGACGTTCTCTGGAACAAATATTGTTGTGTCTTCATGGTCAACGATCGACTGCGCTACAAACAGTGACCACCTACCTGTTGTTTTTGAAGTGGTAGGCCCGCTAACCTCTCCGGAGCTTCATAAGAGAAGTTTTATAAATTATACTCGTTTTAATACTTGTTTGAAAACAGCGTTTAATTCAATGAGACATATGAGTTGTATTCAAAAGGCTCATAGTTTATGTTCGATATTGGAGGATTCTAAAAAACGATCTGAATTTGTAATTTGTTCTAGTAAAAGCAATAGCCCTAGTAAATGGTGGAATGACGACTGCACTAGAGAATTTAGGCGGAGGAAAGCTGCGTGGAAAAAGCTCCTATACAACCAGTGTCCAAAAAACTGGAATGATTACAAATACATAGCGGCCACCTTTAAACGTACAGTTTCTAAAGCGAAAGAAGAGTTTAACATCAGACATTTTGATTTCTTGTCCCAAACACGCAACAGAGGGGCATTGTTCCGCTTTCTAAGATCACTGAAGATGATTCAACCATCAATCAATGCAGATTCACTTGTTCTTACACCGAACGAAATTACTGAGTTCTTGGAAAAAATTGGCAAAGGGCTTGAGAGCCGCTTTTCATCTTGTCTCCCTTGTCGACCTTTATTGCTTGGCTCTGTGGACAATTTCGAAGAGGTGTCATTACCGGAATTGGCCTCAGTGATTGTAAGTTTGCCCGCTGCTGCCCCAGGTCCGGATGGGGTCACCACCGCAATGACAAAAATTTTGTATAAGGAGTATCCTGATGTCTTATTGGCTCTGGTTAATCATTCTATTGAGAAGGCTTGGATCCCATTGCAATGGAAACTCGCTAAAGTAATATTATTGCTCAAAAATCAAGGTAGTGGATATATACTGGAGAACATTCGGCCTATTTCATTAACGTCAAACCTTGTTAAGCTAATCGAAAGAATACTAAATGTCCGAATCATGAAGTTCGTGAACACCAGAGCACTGCTCAGCCCTTTCCAAATTGGTTTTAGACCAGGCATGTCCATCTGGTGTGCGCACGCAGACATAGAAAGTCGAATTCATATTGCACGGCGCCACGGGAGATGTGCTGCACTGGTCACGCTAGATATCGCCAAAGCTTATGATAGTGTCGAGCATGCAATATTATTGGATAGAATGAATGCACTAGATCTCCCACATTACTTTATAAGATGGACAGCCGAGTTTTTGAGGGGGAGAGAATTTTTCTGTGTTAGGAATGGCATCGCCTCTAGAAGGTTTACACAGACCAGGGGTGTACCTCAAGGGGCCATTTTGTCTCCCCTATTTTTCAATATATTACTAAGTGGTATACCTTGTCAGGCTGATGTAAACACATATGTCTACGCAGATGATATTGCATTTTTTGCTTCTGCAGACGACATTCAGTCTCTTTACGGAAAATTGCAATCTTATCTCAACACACTTGAAAAATACCTGGTAGGAATTCGCCTATCTCTGAACGTTAACAAGAGTGCGGTGCTGGCCTTTCCGCTAAGTAGTCCAGTGTATTTAACTCTCTGTTATCAGAACAAAGTCATCCCCCAAGTTGAACAAACCAAGTACCTTGGGGTGATTTATGACAATAAACTCAATTGGCTACCGCACATTGAGTATATTGCTAAAAAAGGGGGCCGTGCTCTCGGAATATTACGACGGCTGAGCAACAATCGGTCTGGCATGCGAAGAGACACACTACTAATGATATACAAAATGTATGTCAGGCCAGTATTAGAATTTGGGTGTGTTCTTTTCTCTGGAGTGCCGCGTACAAAATTCGTCCCCTTGTTTTAATAGAACGGGATGCGCTCCGACTCTGCCTTGGCCTCCCCAAATTCGTATCGAACGCTGTGCTTTACCTGGAAGCGCGAGTGCCATCGTTAATGGCTAGATTCAGACTACTAACAGTCCAAACCTTTCTGCGACTGCACGAATCGCCTTTCAGAAGACACCAGACAGTGTTCATAAGTCAGCCCACTTTATTTTTTAATGTCCACTGGCCCCGTTTTCACACGCCACAGGTGGTTTTTGCGCAGGCAATACTCGAGCCGTTGAATGTTAAGCTCTATAATATAACTCCTACAAAGTCTGCTACCCTCTCTCTAGAAATAATTTTTGATAACATCTACCCAAATAATGCAAAACTTTTATCTTCACGAATTCTCAATGCCATGCTGGATGATCACTTGTGTCATATTCAGACCAATGCTATAATAGCTACAGATGCATCACAGAACCACGAAAAGGCAGGTGTAGGAATTTTTTCTCATTCGCTAGATTGGTCCTATTCGATTAGACTTCCAGATTTTACTCCTATCTACACAGCGGAATTCTTAGCTGTGGTTTTAGCATTACGGAAGTTGAACCCCTCTCATTCATCAGTTGCTATTATCACCGACTCTCTCTCTATGTTCGTCGCTTACAACGCGTAGTGACTCAAAAATTTTGCAAGAGTTACATCTGTTAGCTCCGCCTCATTTGAGTTTACTTCGCTTAATTTGGGTGCCCGGGCACAAAGGTTTGCCTTTGAATGAGTGTGCAGACTCATTAGCGAAGGCTTCCCTAGGGGGTCCTTTAGTACCTGCCGTTCCCCCAACCGCCTATATCACTGCCGCTAGATTTAGGAGATTAACAATGATGAATGAGATATATAATTCTAGTATGGCTTCGCATTCTGACTACCACCATCTACTATTCCCTTGGAATCGTAAATTCTGCCCAACACGAAAATTAGAGATTACACTAACCAGGATACGTTGCCGCATCCCGACACTAAATTTCTATACACACAGGGCTGGTTTGGCGGCATCTCCTTTGTGTATACAGTGCGGCGAACCAGAAACTATTGATCATTTTCGCCTTGCTTGCCGACGATTCTCCTCAGTAAGGAAAAGGGTGCTTGAGGACCCTGTAAACAAACTTGGCCTCAGTATGAACGCTACCGTCTTGCTTTCGTTTGGAGCTTCCACATTGGGGTACAGCCACCAGAATGTTTGCACTGCAATGCAAAACTTTATCATTAATTCGAATCGACTGCCTTCCTAAAATAGTCAATTATAATAAGTAATTAGAAGACCAAGCAGAATTCATCTTCCTTTTTTCTTTCTTTTTATCTTTTTCTAATTTTATTTAAATCCATTTTCTCCAAACCGCCCAATTCTTGGCCGATCCCCCACGGTGGGTATGTGCCATTTGTGCTGTGGATCATCATCATCATCATCACCTGAAAATGATGTAATTGTTTTGGCTCAGCTGTGTACTACCTTCATAATTGGCCTACGCAAGAGGCCGTGCTTCTACCAGAAAGCTCGCCTTCGTAAATAGCGTCCACCGCCAGCCTTTCCCGGTAAACATTACGGTTGCATAAGCTGCAGTTGCAGGGAAGCGTGTTGAAGTAGCCAGGGGTCTTCGAATGCTGCCGGTTCCACTCTCAAAGGCGAAGCTTAAGCGTCTCCACAATT
>NC_051155.1:76476169-76561569 GCF_013339745.2 Dermacentor silvarum
TCGCAAGACGTATCCAAAAAAAAAATTCACAGCATATCCACGGGGTGAATGATGATGAGTGGGCGAAGCTCCGGAGGGAATCATCGGATCCCCCGCTTAAGGGGACGCTAGCACAAACGCGTTAGAAACGTGCAGTACTCTCTAGTAAGGGGGAGCGGCCACAGCGTCTTACGCAGCCATTACACATGCCGGAACGTGCACCGCGTTTGCCGACGCCATCACATGACTGCCGAGAGAGTATACCCCCCGTATTCATAAACGCTCCTCGACTTGAACTTGACTTGCCACCGCTTTGGGCAGCGCGTTCGAAACGCGTTGAAGGTAAGGCGGAGAGGCCACAGCGTCTTAAACCAGCTTCTTACACGGCCCGTAACGCGCTAGCACAAACGCGTTAGAAACGCGCTAGAAACGCGGCCTTTCGTTAATGTTGGGTATTTATTGCCATCGTGGTGCGTGTGTCCATGTCCGCTTCGTGGCGTAGTGGGCTAACGCCGCGCGCTCGGAAGCGAGGGGTCCCTGGTTCGATTCCGCGCTACGGACACAACTTCGGAATTTTTTCTCATTTTTCTCAGACTGGTTACACACTACTACTACGACGACGACGACGGGGACGAACGGGTGCCGCCATAAGGAGCTTCGCCCCTAAAAATAAGGGAGGCTGGTGAATAAAGCAAAACGGCTTCAACCGTGGCCGAAACTAAGTGTAGCGCGCGGAAAAGAATACGCATCGAGCCGGCCAAGCTGCGGAGCCACCTTCCAAATACTGCTGTGTCGCTGCGGCAGATGGCACCAGAGTAGCCGCAAACTCAACTGTACGGAGCCTGTAGGGCTTAGTCTCGGAGAGGTCGTGGCGCACGCAAGTCGTATGTGCGCCACGATGCCGGATTCTCAGGAAAAGATAGGCAGTTTCTTTCTGTCAGCCCCAAAACACTTATCTGCAAGAACCGAAACTGCACAAGTCATTACATCTGACACCTGTACGTGTTTCTTTGCACTTCCTAAGCGCATGCGTAAATTACATTGTTTTATTCGCTTTCTCATTTTGCATTGCTAGCGCGAGGTGCCTGTCCTGAGTCTCCGTCCCAGCAATGCAACCATATTACGCAAGAAAGCTGCTCTGATGTTACGGCTTGTCGAATAAAACTGCGTTTTAAATAGCAGTCAATCGAAGCAACTACATTACTTGAATGCTAATCGCATTAACGTCGACAGCAATATTGATGGGTTTGGGTGGATCTTATTATGTTCAGGTATACGTTGGTGCTGCCGAAGGCGGGATGATGATGATGGCATCACGACATTGGGACGACGATTATGAAATTATGATTATGGTGTAATGACGACAACGTCACGATGATAACATGACAACAATGGAATGGCCGCATTAGGTGATGACGCAACGACGGTGGTAAAACGGGAACGGGAAATCCCTGACGTTTTGTTTATGTTCATATACTGTAAGCTCTCCAGGAATTGCGCCGTCGGTATGCCCTAAAACAGATTTTATTTGGAGGGCCTATCTTCCGTCAGGGCCCGGTGTAGCAGGAACAATGCATGTGATGTTCATGCTTGTTTCTGAATCGCTTTTGTTGTTTGCCTGTATTGACAGCTTCGTTTTAAAAATTGTTCACTCTCAGCTTGCAGCGTGTCATCGTGGCACATGGCGCTTTTGTCAAACTGGATGACTTGATACCTACGAAATCAAGCCGTGTTAATATTCTCCTGGCGCACATGGAGTTTTTGTTTCTTTGCAGTGGTGGCTGCTGAGTCTATGTTCATAATTTATTTCACTTGCTAATATTGGATGTTTATTTAAATGTTTCCTTTCAGTCTATGCTAGTGTCCTGCGTCGGAGCAACCAGCATTTCATAAACCGAGCGCCACACCTTGTAGGCACGCACTGCTACACTAGGTCTATTTCCACTGGCTTCTGAATGGTAGAATTGAAGTCTAGCAGAACACGCCTTGTTCATGTTGGCAGCTTGTCCTTCCAGCTGACCCACGCCCCACCGTGGTTGTGCGGGAATGCGGAGGGATCTTGGTCAAGGTTGACGGGTTTTAATGCTCCTTTCTTGTAGGCCGAAATACGAGCTTGCAGTTGCCTCACAATCTATTTAAAAAAAGAAAGACAGAGAGTCGCTATCAAAAACAAAGCCTTCATTTTTACAGAACAAGAGATTTCACATGAAAGCAATACAACTCATAGTTCAAGTGCTGGTAGACATCATCCATGTTGGGCTGGTTCGGGTCTAAGAAAAATGAATTTCGATACCTTAGTTTGGGTTCGAAGATATCAAGCACTAGTGTTAAATACAACGCGAAGCAGCACTACAAAATTTGTGTTCAATTATACTGAAGAGTAAGAGCGTGTTCTTCACATGATGGGAGGATCTACATGATGAAAATTCACTCGGCTTCTTCAAGCTCACTTGCTTACAGATTATATATTCATATGCATAGCTTGAAGCTTCCTATTGCGCCTTCAGATCACGCATTTCTCGTTTCATGTGGTGTTCCACGCGTAGCTTAAACAAGGAAAGTCACCAAAATGAAATGCCAAAATAAATGAAAGAAAAAGGGATGTCCATCATGCATGTTCTCCAGGATCTTCAGGAGCAACCATGGGCGAACTGTTGCAGAATTGTGTCATTTGTTTGTTTAGTGGTAAACGAAGCTATGGCAGGTGTTAGCATGCAAGAACTTAGTAAGCCAGTTTCTTACCAGTGCATGGTTACTGGAATCGAACGCGACGATAGCATATACTGATTGTGTAGAAGCATTGGTCAGGGCACTAGGATGCTGGTAATTTTTTCACTACACTATTTAGCATACGCAATAGAGGCTCTAGGTACTCTAGACAACAGAAGATTAACCGAATCAAAAGTAGAATACTCAACCGGCAAATATTAACGCGAAAGCGTTAACGGCCCCCGTGTCGCAGAAAATCTCGTGTCGGCGTCGGCGTAGTTTCAGTAAGCGAAAATTGCCGTATATATTTGGGTATGTGTATTTGCCATGCCTTGCTATTTGACATACGGTATATGCTGGTTTTATTGCCACACCACTTTATCACTAAAGCTGCTCAGACCTTGTCTTACAATCTTTTTTCTTTCTTACTTTACATTTATTCAAGACATTCCTTCTTACAGAAATGCCTTGGGGGATGCGACAAAAGGCAGTGAACATGCCTGACTGGGCCATGCCACCCTTTGGAGCTGTGGTCACCCAACCACATAATACAATGGCAAAAATGTAATACAGAATAAAATGCGGCAGTTTGAAACATGGTGAAAACTGGACATCAATCACATATGAAAACTGCTTATCCAGTTATAGAATATTCGAAGCAGCAGTCGTCTGGGTACAAAACATATTTCAGACTTTCACAATGAAAGAAAGGACTCGCAGAGTAAACGGAAACCAACTAACTGAGTCCGGCACTAACTTTAGTTTGTAGTAAGAAAACATTCCCTGAGCTTATTTCTGAGTTTCTTTACCGAGGCAGCTGTATCTAGTGCTTCAACTATTTCCAGATATTCGTTTAGTAGATATGGAATCATAAAACTTAGTTTTTGATCGCTATATTTTGTACAAAAACTTACAGAGCTATTCCACTGACAAAGTTATTCCTCGTAATTTGGAGAATCACAGCTCACCAAAAAATGGCATGAAACACAGAGAGCGCGTGCCTTTTATGTTAAATTTTCTCAGTCTAAAATACTAAGAGGGCGAAACAATAACTGAAACCTGAAAATGATGTAATTGTTTTGGCTCAGCTGTGTACTACCTTCATAATTGGCCAACGCAAGAGGTCGTGCTTCTACCAGAAAGCTCGCCTTCGTAAATAGCGTCCACCGCCAGCCTTTCCCGGTAAACATTACGGTTGCATAAGGTGCAGTTGCAGGGAAGCGTGTAGAAGTAGCCAGGGGTCTTCGAATGCTGCCGTGTTCCACTCTCAAAGGCGAAGCTTAAGCGTCCTCCACAATTTTCTCTTATTCAAAATTCTTACCAGGAATATAAATATTAGCATTTCGTTATTTCGTTATTAGCATTTCGTGTACTTGCTGAACCATGTTCTATGTCCCACTATGCCCTTCTCTAGGCTAACCCCGATGTTAACTCTCGGCTTAGAATGTGTGTCCATCACGCCGCTCGTGTAGCGTCCAACCTAATTCGCCAAAAAGCCGAAGAGCGGATTGATGTACATAGCTCTGCCGCCAATAGTTTACAGTAAAACATTTTCAGAGCTATGCTAAGCCTCCGTACATAGAAAGCAACTCACTGATACTCACTATTGAAGGTTGAAGATGGTAGAAAACAACAGTAAAATTTAACCCTCGAACATTTCTGACAAACGGTTTATTTTTATATCTTGGGGCTGTTGTATCTGTAAATCACATACTTTCACAAATGTAAGTGCAACAGATTTTAGTACACAGGGACCCACTGCGATAGATCAGTAACTATGGTGTTGTGCTGCTGAACCGGGAGTCACGGGTACGAATTTCGACCTTGGTGGCCTGATTCGAATGGGAGGAATGATATAAAAATAGGGCACGTGTACTGAGATATAGAACCATGATAGTCGAAATAACTCCAGAGTTTTTTACTGCAGGGTCGCTCATAGCCTTAGAAGTACTTTGGAACTTTAAACCACATAACTCGTTTAGCACGAAAGGACGTCTCTTTTGTTCATGTACATTTTTCGTCTGAGTAGCTTGATGTATGGCGCATAATTTAATTGCCAAGCATGTTTACCTCGATCAGCTTAATTTCACGATCTAACAAAAGAACCCTAAGAAATTTATGTCTTGCGCAAGTTGATAGAATGAAATTCTCACCATTCTCTTTCGAGGTAGGCAAAACGCTTTTCACAATTGTTCGATCGCTGGTAGCGAAGGTAAGCACCCACATTTTAAAGCTGTGATACCGTGATAAAGCATAAAGATAGCACTTCTTCGCAGCAATAAAATTTTGCTATCGTTAAGCTATGATTCACTGCAGCATTGCAGAAACGTAGCGTCCACAGTGCAGTGTAAGATATTTGCAATGGCAATACTAATTGACACAATCGTTAGTTTACTAAAAAATTCGCTATCACAGATTAGGATATATTCTACGTGCCCACGATACAAAACAGTGTCTAATCACGTTATTTATCAAGCACTTTTTTGTTTCACAATATTGTAATTATGACTAATGCTTACGAATAAACTGAAAACGAATTGATTGTGTATACGCCTGCCTTATTTCCATGCACAAAAAATGGTTACGACAGATGTAGTGCGATCAAAACCCGATTTACTCTCCTAATTCTCTACTTGGTATCCTGATATTCAAATGTACTTGACGAACTGTCCCTATCATTTTTATACTTCCAGGGCATTAATATTGAAGGTAACTAGGACTTCGTTCATCTTGCATGTGGCCCTAGTGAACAATTTCACTGGAATCAGCAGCGCTGACAACCATACGGGCTAACTTTTGCAATGACCTTGAACTAGTTTGCTGTGTAAGAAGTTTCATCAATGTGTTTCAATGGAGAGTCATTTTGGTAGCATATCCAAGTCTCGTGCTTGCACAGCACGCCATTGGAACATAACCGAGGTATAGTTACCTCTGGGTTTTCGTTGGCGATATCATTGTACTCGCATGGGTCTGCGTTAATGTCGTAGAGGCAGGGCGCCAGCGTCGAGTCACATGGAGCTGTGCTCGAGTTTCGTTTCCCGCATTTCACAGGTGTTGAGTAGATGCTGCCTGCTTCGCCACAGTTCGGGCTCCTACCGCGCATCGCAAGCACCTGTGGTGACGAATAAACATGTTACCGTACTTGAATATGCATGAGCAGAGACACGTCGGACAAAGTTCTTTTTTAACAGCGCAGCTGTTTAAGCCTGCAGTAATGTCAGCCACCTGCCACTGCGTTGCCTAGCAACCACCTCGCGGAGCGGCCTGTGCTTCGCCTCCTCTCCGTGCCATGCACATGTTGCCTTGACATGGGACGTTAAGGAGAGGGAAGGAGAGCATGCGCGCGTCGCGTGCTCTGCTGGGGAGCGAGAAAGAGAAAATGAGAGCAACAGAGAGATAGAGAGAGAGAGAAACAAATTGTAGCAGCACTAGCGAAGCGATGCGCAGATGTGCTGCCGACGCCGTCTGCGCTTCTCCGTTTCCCCGCATTAGCGCGGAACGCTCGCTGTGGCCATGACTGCAGCAGGCGCCTCTGGCGATGGCTCGGCCGAGCTCCCACCAGCTGCATGCTACTACGCATGCGCCGTGACGTCATCCTGGTGTGTTGTCTGCTGAGCGCCGCCCGTACACTGTGCATAGCTTTCGCTTTACTTCCCCTACGTGTGCTCGGACTGCAAGTGCTTCGCGAGGCGTTCCCCCATCCCACGGACCACGAGGAAATGCTTATACACTTCGTATGACTTAGCTTCACTTGACATTACTTCGTATAACTTATCATCACTACGTATAGCCACGACCAGCTAGGAACCGATCAGCTCCGCTGTGTCTAGCCTTGCGCCACTAGTGCAAGCTACCCCGATTTTTTTTTATTTACCGAGCAACCTATACCATTAAAGCATTTCTCTCGAGATGCAACAGATGGTACGCGCGTTTGGCTGCAATTACCTGGAATCGTAGAGTACACGCCGTCCCGTCCAGTTCAATACTCTTCAGTGAGGACACGGTAGCGTCCAACCTTTCGGGGCTCGCGATCGAAACAAACACAAGCGATCCCCGATTTTTTTTACATCGCAGCACATGTAGGAAGGTAAAAAGTGAAACTAATGGCCAGGGACACCGGAAAATTTTTGGAAGTTCACGGGGGGGGGGCAAATATTGTCGTCTTTGTATGTTGTGTTTATTATTTTTTTCAATATTGGTCAAATAATTTATTTACATACCATTTTATTTTTTTAACAATTAATACAATTTTAATGACACCAATTATTATTCTCTGATATTTTCTTAGTTGTATGAAATTTTACATATTTACAGCCTTGCATATTCAGCCCTGGTCTACATTTTAAAAATGGTTGGAAATTTGAGAAGTAGTGAAAACCTGCGCAGACCGCGCAAATGACAAAACGTGTTCGAAGCTTGGAAAAATCATTTTGTAATAATTCTGCATTCGCGTCACACTGGAGCAAACGTGAACTGACACAAGTACACAAATGTGATACTAGTAGACCAGAAAGTAGGCACTAGGTACAAAGCTATTATCGCAGATTAAGGAGCTTCATGCTGGCATGGCAAGAGGGCGTTGGGCAGGAGAGATTGTCAAAGGAGGCCGAAGGTCGCTGATCGTTCTGCCGTTCTAGACACGAACTTTTTCATAACGGCATCCGAGTCCAGTTCCGCAACTTTCTTCTTGTGCACGTGGAGGAGGAGAAGGTGTGTCATCCTCCTCTGCGTCATTCGATTGCGCAAAAGTGTTTTTACTCGCCTCAGAGCAATGAAAGATCGCTCTTCTGAAGCAGCTGACGCAGGCACACAAAATACGAGTGACAGGTGCCGGATAACTTGGTCCATCATCTTACGCAAATCTGAAGACTCCCCTGCATAATTTGTGAAATGCATTCATTTGAGGCCGGACCGTCGTCGCGCAGGAGCGTTGGGAGAAGCACGAGTTGCGCAGAAAGCCAGTTGATGTCAAAATCTGCAGCGTGTGCTCCTAAAAGCTAATTTCGGTCGCTTTCCGCGAAGTTTCGACCCTCAGCAGCATCAGTCATAATGCGCTCGAGGCTAATCAGCTGCTCCATGCCATGCTGTTCAAATCGTCGTCACATCTCGCTGGTAATACGATCGATAGCGGCAAAAAAAGCTATTTTCTCTGTGACGACTTGCCGTCAAGCGCTGCAGGCTCCTCGGGCTTGTATGTGAATTGAGGCCTTCTGGGCGGCTGGGAAACTGGGCACACGACGTTCCTTTAGACCTAACTCTGTTCGTCCGCTGCCATAGGACGTCAAATGAGTCGTCAGACCGTAGCCTTGACAAGCGGTCACAAAGAGCCTCTGCTGCTTCTTTAGCTCCTGCAGCGCGGTAAACTGGGCGTTGAAGCATCCTCGCTAATTCCTCGCATGGGCCAAACAGGGCTATAGAAAGGTTGATACCCAATAAAGTTTCGAACTTTAATACTTTCTCATATCCTTTTATGGCTGTCTTGGTGGTGCCACTGAGAGAGTTTTGAACTTGTACCAGTTATTGCAAAGTAGCCTGCACGCTCTCATAGTTCTCAATGATCCCGTCCATTGACTTGACTCTTAGTGTCCACCTCAATGGACAAAGTGGTCGCAGTGCGCTGTTTGGCCTGAAACAATCCTGCTCACCGGCATCATTACCCGTAGGAAGAACAGCGCTCGAATAAAGTATTCCTGTTCTTCGATTCGAGGATTGCATGGGAAACATGCTTTACAATGTTCAGAGCGTCGCCGACGACATCGCAGTTCCTTGCGACCTCCTGGAGTGCCATATCTAGGCAGTGGTTACTGCAGTGCACAAAAACTGACCATGGTCCAGAGTCCGTAATGCTTTTCTGCACGCCAGTAAATCTGCTTGTGATGTTCGCGGCCCCGTCAAAACAGTGTCCCCTTAGGTTGTGAAAGTACGGGCCCAGACGCAACATCATGACCCCCACGGCTTTATAGAAGGCATCAGCTCTGCTGTCTCGTGCATTGTACATGCCGAAAAATTCCTCACGAACTTCCAGTGTTATCCTGTCTACCCACCGCACACAAAATGTGAATTGCTCATTGCCTGTTAGTTGGTAGTACTTTCTGCGACGATTCCATAAAATGGACTGCATCTGACGTCTTTGATGATACGCGGCTGAACGCTGTGTGCCATAATTTCTACGAGCTCGCTCTGTATGTCGCTGCTCCAGCTAATTCTTCAAAGCAGGCACGTCTTGCGATCGTTTATCTAGCAGATCAAGAAGGTTTCCTACATCCTTCGTTCGCACTTGCAAAGCTTGACCTGTGCAGCATAGGTAACGTACTGAACTCACTATTGCACGCAGTGCCATGCCTGGCTTCCTCATGCTGTCTGCTGCTGTGTTGAGATAATTCTGCAATACACGCATCACTTGCATCAGAGCATACGCATCACTTGCATCACTGCATACACGCATCAGAGATAATAGCTGCAATACACGCATCACTTTTTCTCTCCACACTTGGCAGCTTGCGGAGAGGCAGTGAAATTGGCTCTTCTCATGGAGCTGAAAATTTTCAATTCCCTTTTCCAAATTACTTAACCCGTTGGAATAAAACACAGTTCCACTGCTGTACCGTTTTTTTTTCTCTCCCCTTTCCTTGAAGGCTATTTAACACAAACTGCAAAACACGACGTCGCGTTCGCAGTCGTACAACAGCCACGGGAATTTCTCAAACCATGCATATCTACAAGATCTTCCGGTGTGGTTGCTTCGAAATTTGTAGCTCTTTGGTGGCAGTGATGTTAGGGGGCAGTCTATGAGCTGGTCATCGATCATTTTCTGCAGGTTTTCCGCATTTCCAAGAATTGTGGTCAGTTTTCTTTGATCTAAAGAGGTAGTTTGGAAATATACAGTGTCCGGTGATTGCCTGGCTTGTGTATTATTTTGTAGGGAAGTGTGGTGGCACGTCGGAAATGTTTTTATCCATTGATGTGTTGTTGTTCCCTCTCCATGTGTAGGTCAAGATACCGCTAACTTTTTGATCATCTGTTTGCGTAGTTGTGATTTATTGAAAAGTTTTGTCACTGGTATGTTGAGTGGCGTGCCTTAATTTGTCGCTTCTTAACCGGCCATCGTGCCAACGTTGCACGTCCAGTTGATCATCGGCCTTCTGGAAAGCATTTGACCGTACAACCACCAGTTTGACAATTAAACTATCATCATCATCATCAGCCTATATTTATGTCCACTGCAGGACGAAGGCCTCTCCCTGCGATCTCCAATTACCCCTGTCTTGCGCTATCGTATTCCAACTTGCGCCTGCGAATTTCCTGACCTCATCATCCCACCTGACTTTCTGCCGTCCTCGACTGCGCTTCCCTTCTCTTGGTATCCATTCTGTAACCCTAATGGTCCACCGGTTATCCATCCTATTAAACTCATCAGATTAAACTATAGCCCTCGTCAAAATTTTGATTTCAGCGTAAACGGGCAGAAAGTGGGGGGTCCTGCCCCATCTGGAAAAATGTTGGGGGGGGGGGGGCCTGCGCCCCCGCCCGGTTCCGGAGCCCCTGCTAATGGCTGAAAGTAGAATGGTTGAGCACGCTTGAAAAAGGTTTTCTACCGTTCATATACGACAGGCTACGAGGAAAGTGATATACGTTGTAGTTTTGACCTTTACTTATTCAATATATACACATTTTATTGCGGTTGACTTCCCTACCTTTACTTGCGAGCTTCTAGGGAACTGAAACTTTTCGCTTGAAATTCGACATATTTCTCTTATTTACCAATTTAATGTTCTGGAAAAGCCCGCGGCATATTGTAGTTGCGTAACAATCCTTATCCATAGTAAATAAACCAATCAGTAGCTAAGGAATCTTTGTTTATTTTTACCTGTGTGCGCTGACACCACAATAATTCGAAGATTAAGACCACCTTCGAGTTCGAGGCACTGCGTTTGAATTCCGTTCAACGCTTTATCAAAGTTACGTAACCATGGGGCTATTGCACAATGAATTACTGGCAATGGAGAGATACGAGTGCCTGAGTTATGCGCTGACACGATGTGCATGGCATAGATTGTGGGCAGTGAAGTGGCTACATTGCAGGCACCTCTACCCAGTTTCTTAGATATATCTAATAACGCCCATCTTATATATAAAGCGAAATATTTCGAATAAAAAAAGAAGCGAAGAACTACGAACTCTTCGCTCTATCGCTGCGCCCACCTCCCCCTCATGTAACTGTAACCTCTGCCACACACACCTTTGGCCTTACAGTGGTATTCTGTCCTCCTAACCCCCCCCCCCCTCATATTCTTACGTTGGTGTAAGTTACATGTAGTACAAGTCTATCGTTGTTAGGCTACGTCACGATTTGTAACTTACAACAGTCACAGGAAGCACAAGACAAGCAACCACACTGCGCACAGAATAAATTCTCATGAAAGTAACTGTTGCACTTTACCCGATAAGCAGTGCAACTAATGCAGCTTTGACGTGCCAGTTCGGCTTCTTCTGCTGCCGGTAGCCTTTTGCCGGGTATCTCCAGCCATTGCGACGTACCATCAGGAAACGCTCCGAAGACAAGCTTGTATGAATCTTGGATTATGGCCTCGCTACCATCTTTGGAATCGATGTTCAAGAGCATCTCGTGTCTTGGTTGGTCAGCGAAAGGGTCCCGCAAGGACCGTAGGTGGCTGACACCGTCAATTCCAGCAAGCTTGGACACATCTCCACCTGCATGCATTATTATAATTAGTGCCATTGTAGTTGTAATCAACCCGGTGTATTTCGGTGTGTTGAATCCCACAACCTATGTACCCAAGTTTAAGTAAATATACTACCCACCGGGTTAAAAAGAAGCACAGTAATCTCACGTGACGAGGACTAACTTTGCGATAGCAAAGGTTTCCTTTGTCTCATTTCGGCGTCTGAAATATAGTTCAATATTTACACGTTTACTTGTTTATCTTTCTCTGTTAACCGCTTTTCAGGGGCTAACAAATGCTAAACGTTATCGCTCAGCGCAGAACGCGTCTGCATGTATCGCAAGTTTCTAGAATGTTATCGATGGCTCTATCTGTTGACGGTTGTAATCGAACCTTGTGTATTCTGATTGTATGCGTGACGCAAATTGTGCAGTACTTTCTGGAAAACACGCGCACACCAGCGATTACGCTGGAACGTTCGATGGGTTATCTATAAAAGCCAACGCGCTTGACCAGCTGATAAGGTTTTGACGATCGCCGGTTGCGCTCGCCACTAGCTTTTGTGGGCACAAGTTCGCCCAATAAACAGCGCGTTTCATGACTCACACTTTTACTACGGTGCTTTTCACCATCACTGCAACGTGATACCTGGGGGAGGTTTTTTTGCATTAATCTACCGGCCGCCCCCGCAAACCCGCGATCCAAGCCCAAACCCCGAAAACAGCACAAATGTTGCCCCGGACCATCCAGCTAGCTTCAGGCTACAAAACCTACCCCCGGAGTTTGGACTTCTACCCGTGACGACCAGGAAGACCAAGTCGGGAGCCACAATGGCGGGCCAAGCATCGTCAGCAGCCATCGTACTCCGATAGCCAAGGGAGCCACCGACTTTCCGTGGACCATTGCTCGAAGACCCTGAAACCTGGTTGGAGACATGTGAGAGGACCGCGACGTTCAACAACTGGAGCGGCGAGGACAAGCCATGCCATGTCCATTTTGAAGCGAGCCTCTTCTCCCGACTTTCCGGCGTCTGCTGCTGCAGTGATGGTCTTGCCGCGTGCCACTGGGTTTCTTGCGACGCCACCAGATGACGCTCGCATCCGCGCATCCCGGACGCCGCTGCCGTAGATGCGTTTCAAACACAGTGGTAGAGTAGGAGTGGTGGGTCTGACGCGATGGGTCTCTAGTTGCCACCACTTTGCGTAAGGTGGCAGCAAGGAGGTTGTTTCAACCTCCTTGGGTGACAGCAGGAGTAGTCTGGGCTTTTTTCTCCGCTCCGCCGTGCTCGACAGTACGTAGCTCGCGAGCAATCAAACTGTATTTTTACGTCCCCGGCTTTGGAGAAAGAGCTTCGCGTCATAGTGACGTATACCAGGGAGGTCTTAAATACCACTGAATAGTTACCGTCGCTTAGTACGGACTTTTCGCGCGGGTTACACATGAAGCATCACTTCAGACGCGTCGTTTATTCCTTCTTTATTTGATTGTTTTATTTCTTTATTTTGCCGGATACAGATTGGTTCTGAGAACCATGCGGTGACTAATACGTCATTGCAAATTGAATCACGCTTGAAACGAATATATTTTTTGCTATGCTCGCGACCGAGTACATTTGTCCTTCTTCCTCAATACAATATTAATAAACACTCTGTTATTAGCATATGCGACTATGCAGAAACAGTATTTAGTGTATTTTCGAAACTACTGTTCGCGTGTTAATAAATCATATATATACAGGGTGTCCCAGCTATCACGCAGCACGATTTAAAAAAAAAGAGGAACGGCGTTACGCGAAGCAAACCTAGTGCGCATTGTTTTCAGTACGGTAGAGTAGCCGGCAGCAATTTTTTGGTTACTGAGATTTATTTAGTTAATTGTAATAATTGTCTAATTCGAGAAGTACGGTCCTAATTATCAAAGTGTCATTGAGAAGATTATAGAGCAACATGAAAAACTCCCGATGCAGCTTTCTGTTGCTCAATACGTGCTACGTGAATGTTTTTCGGAGCATGAAAGAAGCCTGCGAATACACGCAAAATGCCCTCGAGCGGCCAGTCGCGCGGCAATTCTGCGTGTATTCGCGGGCTTAGTGAAGAATTCTATGGTAATGCTGAACCCTCTCTGATATTATGAACGATGACGCACAAGAACGCCTCAAGCAAACACGTCTCCCTGTGTGCGGTAGACTGAGCAGACAAACAGCAGTGGCGCACGCAGGGTAACGTTCAACATCAACTCACCACTCTCGTATATGCTGAAGAAATGCTGAAGAAATTAAACGTTCGCCGCCGACATCGCCGCCAATTATCGCCAGTCAAAGCAAGCAGCCTACAAAGCTTCGCTACACATCGACTCCCACAGTGCGTGGGATCCGCATATTTTTTCTCTTTGGATGATGCTGCTCGAACCTGTTTCGACAACCGAGAGACCATCCTATTGACATGGGATAAATTTCGTGAGAACTTCTTGAAGACCTTCCCGAATGTCGTACGCTAGGAAAGGGCCGTAGTTTTCTTTTGGAAACCTGAGTACAACAACCGAACGAGAACATCGCCATTTTCATGAAGAGATGGCTCGCCTCTTCCGCTACGCCGACCCCGACATGCCTGAGAAGAAGAGAATGCGGTTCCTCATGTGTGGGGTAAAGCAAGAACTCTTCACCAGAATTATGCGCAACCCGCTCAACACCGCAGCAGAATTTCTCACGAAGGCTACGTCAATTGAGAAGACGCTATCAATTGCGTTGTAGACAGTACAATCACCGCTCAATGCTAGACAGCGCATATGTTCAAGCCATCTGCTCCAACGACCTGCTAGAGACGATAAGAGCAGTGTGCGAGAAGAGCTGAAAAGATGTTCCAATCGTCGCAGCCCCAACTAAATTCGATTGCTCACATCGTTCGAGAGGAGATCCGTCAGTCGCTGAGAGTTTCTGAACCGCCACAGTATTAGCCGGAAGCAACAACCAATGCCGCCGTCATCAGCTGTCAGGGTACCCTCCACGCTCACGTTAAAGCCAAATAAGGCCGCTATTCCATCGCCAGACGCCGCCACCCCGCCCGCCCACTGGCCCGCGCGACTCCCCGAGAAGACGGACATTTGGCGTTCCCGCGACCACCGGCAACTATCTTACCACTGCGGAGAAGCTGGCCACGTCTACCGCTGGTGGCCATATCGAGATGGGACTACGAGGATTCGACGTCAACTCACTTCGTTCGCAGCGAGGCGAACGACTGGTGATATCGCCGAATACCTCACCGCAACGCAGTGCAGACCACGACGACCTTCCCGTTCGCCGTCACCAGGACGCCACCTGATGCCGCAGCGCCGACTATACAGTGACTATACAGTGACCCAGCCCGGGCCGGCCAGTTATCCCATATACGGAAAACTAAAAGCAGCAACCGATGGAGGCGCGGTTGCAGTTCGTAGAAAGCGCCGAAGATCCTCCGCCGCAGACGACGCTTCAATTTCCTACTCGACGACGTAGCACCGACACTACGCCACCAAAACGAATCATCGATGCCCATGACTACGCCACCTACAGAAGATGTGACGATGAGATGTAACAACAAGGGGACAATGCGACACAGCCGTCATTCGAGGCCATGACCTAACGGTAATTCAAGGCAAAGAAATAAGGACGTCGACGTGCTTCTCGACGGCCACGGGTCACCGCTCTTGTTCACACAAGAACCGACTACTCCGTCATGAGTCGGTCCTTCGCCGCAAAGCTATGGAAAGTTAACACCGCATTGGAAGGTCCTCCAATCCAAACATCTGGAGGACACCTGGTAACGCCAACTGGAACCTGCACGGCAAGGTCATAAGTGCATAACCACTTACCCCGCGAGATTTGTTATCTTGCCACAATGCTCACGAGACGTTGGCCTCGGCATGGACTTCCTAAGCGAACACGGCCCAGTCATCTACTTAAGATCCAAGTCGATAATGGTATACAAAGACCATGTGATATTGCCGAAGAGCTGTCTGAGTCACCACTTCTTGAGCGTGCTTGAAGATTAAGTCAGCCTCATCGTTTCCGTCGGCAGCAAAACACCGGCAGACGTAGAAGGCGCCATCGAGGGCGACCAACATCTACTTCTAGACCGCAAAATTTGCGTCGCAAGAGGAATCGCTCGGCTGTAAAGAGGAAAAGTGAGAGTAATGCTGACAAACTTCAGCCACGTGTACACGCCCCTCAGTAAAGGCACTACGATCGCATACATCGAGGAAATTGTGGAAACCAGCAACGCGTTTGTCCTCTCGGCTTCTGCCGCATCTACCTTGACGGCCATAATTCCCGCACCAACATTTGACTTCACTCTGAATCTCCCCTTGCGTAAGCAGCAACAGCTCAAAGATCTTCTCCGACAATACAAAGACTGCTTTTCGATGTCATCGCGGATTCGACAAACACCATTTGCGACGTATAATAACCGACGAATGCGCTCGACCACTCCATCCGAGCCCGTACCGAGTTTCGACGCGGGAAGGAGAAGCCATAAAACAACAAGTCCATGAAATCCTATGCGACGAAATCATCCAGCCTTCGAAGAGCCCGTGGGCATGTCCTGTAGTCATAGCGAAGAAAAAAATTAGCATAGCTTGCACTCTAGGCGCACTCTAGGCTATCGATAGAGGAGCTGATGGGCACCTAGCTAATCCGGGCTTTTGGGGTAGGCTAAGCACTAGCAAGTCAATCACAGCATTTCAAGAATTTTATTGATTATTGATCGATTATCGATTAGCTATTGATTGGCTATCGATTGGCTATCGCAAGGTAGTGACGACACATTTGGGCTAGGCTAGGCACGACGAAGTCGTCCGCAGCATTTTCGGGAATGCATTGATAATTTGTCGATTATCGATTAGCTATGATTGGCTATCGATTGGCTATCGCAAGATATTGGTCACCTATTTGGGTTAGGCTTTGCACTACCAAGTCATCCCCAGCATTTCCTGGAATTCATTGATTATTAATCGATTATCGATTAGCTGTTGATTGGTTATCGATGGCTAACGCAAGGTATTGGTCACGTATTTGGGCTAGGCTAAGCGCTACAAAGTCATCCACAGCATTTTTTTGGATTAGCTATTGATTAGCTATCGATTGGTTATCGATGACTGACTAAGCTTAAGTAGTCCTAACAATGCTTATCTAGACTTAGCCAGGCTCAGCTTCGCTAGTTCACAGGAGTATTTGCCATGGCGCTTGGGCCGTTTCTTCACTACCGCCAGGATCGGCCCACATTTTTGGATTCAGCAAACACATTACACCCGGCTAAAACAGCTCCGTTGTTAAAAGGACAGAACCTTGCGCTTCTGTGTGGATTATCCTCGGCTGAACAAGATCACGAAGAAGGGTGTATACTCACTACGACGGATAGACGACGCATTGAACTGGCTCTGTAACGCATAAGTATTTCTCGTTGACGGATCTGAACACTGGCTATTAGCAACTAGAAGTCGACAAGACTGATCGCGAGAAGACCGCCTTCATCATGCCGGACGGCCTCCTCGAGTTCAATGTCATGCCATTTGGAATGCGCTAATCACCTGTAACGTTACTGCGCGTGATAGAAAAGATATCAGCAGTGTTTAAGTGATAGACCTGTCTCGTCTACTTGGATGACGTCGTTGTCCTTGCCGGGAATTTTGACGATAACCTTAGGTGGCTTGGAACAGTACTAGAGAGGCCATCTAGTCGTCCGGACTCACTCTCAGGCCGAAAAGTGTGCTTTGCCTACGATGAGCTTCTGTTCTTGGGCCACGTCATCAGTAAATCTGGAGTCAGTCCTCATACGCAGAAGGCATCTGACATCACTGAATTTCCACAGCCCACCGACAAGCACGGAATGCTCCGATTCCTTGACCTGTGTGCTTATTACAGTCGCTTCGTCAGAATTTTCTCGCACCGCCGAGCCATTGACATATCTCACAAAATCCGACGTCGAGTTCAAGTGGGTAGCACTGCAAATCGAAGCATTCGAAGAGCTTTAACGGCAGCCCGAACTCACCACCAGTACTAGCCCATCACTTCGATTAAGAAGCCAACACCATAATCCATACCGACGCAAGTAGCCTAGGCCTCGGTGCCATCCTAGTTCAAAGGACAGGTGGATTTGGAAGGGTAATTGTTTATGCTAGCCGGTAGCTGTCGAAAGCAGAAGCCAATTATTCGACGACGGAAAGAGAATGTCTTGCCATCATTTGGGCTACCACGAAACCTTGCCCTTACCTATACGGCAGGACCTTTAAAATCGTGAGCCACTAGCATGCTTTGAGTTGGCTGGCAAATTTAAAGTACCCTTTAGGACGCCTCTCAAGCTGAAGCCTTATACTCCAGGAATTAGACATCAGCGTAGTCTTCAAGTCGGGTTGGAAGCACTGATGCCGAGTCCTGATCACGCGCCTCGATTGATCCGCCGCCGCAAGCCGACGAGAATGACGACGCCTTTCTGGGAACGAACAATACGTGCGGAAGACTTCGCTGAACAGCAACGAGCAGAACAGGACCTAAAAAAAAGTTGTCGCAGTTTCACCTGAAAGGCGAAGCATCAATTGCGATAGCAAATTTGTAGAGAGCTATACGGAGTAATGATAGTAGCTTTATCAGCTGTATAAACTTGGGCATGCAGCAGCACCGGCAACACGCAGAACTGTTGTCGACGCCGTCGGCGCTTTGCCCGCGTTCGCACAAAATGCGTGCGGCGTTGGTGAGTGTTGCCGGAGCCTCTGATATAAATAGGCACTTGGTGCCGCAGCTAAACGTCGCCTCCCTTCCCTCCCCCTCCCCCCCACGGCCTTTCGTGCGTCAGAAGAAGGCGCGTTTGCTCTACAGATATGGTGATTGTAAAGGAGGAAAGAGACGCCTTCTTCTGCAGCCCTTAAGGGAGCACGGCACTGAACGCCCGTTTGTTCTCCGCCATGCGTTCACTCCCCATGAAAGCGCGCGTCCCTCGCGCCCTTTCACTCGCACATACAGCGTTCGGCGGCGCGCGGCGACGATTTCATCTCCATTGACGTCATACGGAACCTCACGGCGACGGCGATGGCGACGCCGACGGCAGAAATCTGCTTTGGAGTGTCCATATAATTGCTATCGCAATAAAAGAAATCACTGAGGATTACGAAGCTTCCTAAGGCGAAATTTGAGCACAGCTCTATAGGTTTACTCATTTCGCAATATATTGAGGCGTCGCACCGATCACCGCACTGACTGACAGAGATGCCACGCGCGGCACTATTATAGACCGGCAACACAGTTGCCGCTTCGTGGCAACTGCAGCTTATGTGACCGTAACCTTTACCGGGAAACGCTTGCAGTGGACGCTATGCGCGATGGCAAGCTTTCTGGTTCTTATTGCGATAGCAATTATATGTACACTTCAAGCTCATTTATGCCGTCGGCGTGGTCGTCACCGTGAGGTTCCGTGTAAAGTCCAAGGGTGATAAAATCATCGCCGCGCGCCGTATGCTGTATGTGGGAGTGAAAGCGCGTGAGGGACGCACGCTTTCGCGGAGAGGGTACGCACGGCGTAGAGCAAACGCGACTTCTCCCGTCGCGCGAAAGACAGAGGGGGGGGGGGGGGGGGGGCGCCCAATGCGCTTCTTGCGATCGGGCGCAAGGGGTACTGGTGACTCAATCTCTCACACGAAAGCAGGCAAGGTGGAAGACAGCGCGTGAGGGAGGGGTGCGGCTTCTACTCTGCCAGCAACCACGTACTTGTACTATGTGCGGCTCCGGGCTCTCGCGCGCAACGTATCTTCAAAGCGATCTCCCCACGGCTCTTAACTTTGTATGCGCTTGTGCTTTCGCCGTTCAGTTTCCGTTGAAGCGATAGACTGCACATACCTTCGCTCGCTGCTTTCACGCTTGCTCACGCCAGTGTTGTGACAGTGGTTGTCTGCGGTCATCGAGTGTGATCTAATCATGTTTGCTTGTACGCCCTTACACCATGCTTGTTAATTCAGTTAGTAAGCGAATGTGTCCAAGTTTATGCAGCCGATAAAACTACTATCCCTACTCCGTATAGATCCCTCATAATTTGCTTTCGCAATTGGTGATTCGCCTTTCGGGCGAAACTGGAACATTTTTTTTTTCGTTTCCCCCGGACGGTCCGCGCCGCCGCTGGCGTGGATGCACGGCCGTGAGGGTCATCTGGTGGTGCTTCAAGGTTCAAGGTGGCTCCCTCCGCTTTTCTCCTCGGGCTATCTTCGCTATCGCCGTCTTTCATCCCGCGCTGTGGTCGGCGTTCGCTCTTTCATCCTTCGCTGTGCTCGTTTTCTCGGTTACGCCGAGGCTCGCCGAAGCTCCACGCATGAACGGGCGTGTAAGAGATGCGCTCTAATAAGATCATCGAGTACTCAGAATGCAATAGCGACGTTGTCCCTAGGGCATTTGAGCCAGGATTCTCTTCGTTAGCCTGTGAAACGACGTACTCGAAAAGAACTTCTCACCTATCTGCGCCAATTACCTTCTTCTTGTTCCCTCAGCGCTGTGCCCAGAGGTACTGCACGGCCGTACATCCGTGCGCGAATGTACGCGGATCACGAGAGTGCGTACCAAACTGCATCAACACGCCTTTTGACGGCGCGGCGACTGCTGTCGAGAGTCGCGCCAAAGCAGTAGTGCGCAAGCGCTTTCCATCATATCTGCCGGCGTGTCGTGTTGCGTTCCCTGGAGAGGTTACGGTGTTCTTCCACTTCGCTTTCTTTGCTCAGTCACATGTGCATCGTAGTTTCCCTGAGTGGCGGCGGCAGAGCTCGCACGTCCGTCGCCCATTGGAATCCTTCCAATGTCATGCGGATAACAGCCTCCACTAGCGCCTTTTGATGACTCACACTGAATACCTTGCGCCCTACAGCAGCGCTATACCGGGTGTTCAAAATTAAGCTTCACGGAATTTCTAAAAATCGGCTGTGGCAGGTAGCATAATCCTTATCGTTGAGCTGCGTTACGAGATATCATTTCCCAAAGTGTGGGACGAAATACATGGGCGTTCGAGTTACTTTTGTGCTTCAATGTGTAAAACAGCATTTTGGTAAAAAAAAGTTGTCGCAGTTTCACCTGAAAGGCGAAGCCTCAATTGCGATAGCAAACTTGTAGAGAGCTATAGGGAGTAATGATATTAGCTTTATCAGCTGTATAAACTTGGACATGCAGCAGCATCGGCTGTTGTAACACGCAGAACTGTTGTCGACGCCGTCGGCGTTTTGCCCGCGTTCGCTCAAAATGCGTGCGGCGTTGGTGACTGTTGCCGGAGCCTCTGATATAAATAGGCACTGCGTGCCGCAGCTAAACGTCGCCTCCCTTCCCTCCCCCTCCCCCCCCGGCCTCTCGCTCGTCGGAAGAAGGCGCGTTTGCTCTACATACATGGTGATTGTGAAGGAGAACAGAGACGCCTACTTCTGCAGCCCTTAAGCGAGCACGGCGCAGAACGCGCGTTTGTTCTCCGCCGTGCGTTCACTCCCCGTGAAAGACGCGCCCCTCGCGCCCTTTCACTCGCACATACAGTGTTCGGATTGGCGCTGAGCCGTGCTCCGTCAAGGGCTGCAGAAGATAGCGCCAACCTTTCCCTTTCCCTCAAGAACCACTTATCATCGGCGACGATTTTTATTCTCCAAATGACGTCATACGGAACCTCACGCCGTCGCCGTCGGCAGAAATCTGCTTTTGAGTGTCCATATAATTGCTATCGCAATAAAAAGTAAAGGAACAACACTGCATTTTTACAGCGAGTTTGATGGCGCATATCTCCAAACTGGTGTCATTCTGGAAATTAACTCCAAGTGGATACACCTGACAAGCTCACCGGCTACAATTCGTAAATTGCAATGTTTCGTAAAGTAATTACCTAAGAAGTTCATTAGTCAATTTTTGGTAATTAGTGAAATATGTGTTATGATTTCTTTTGCTGCTAATATCCGCCTCTTCGAATAACCCAGCTCAACGATAAGAACTATGCTACCTGCCACAGGCGATTTAAAAAAATTCTGTAAAACCTAATTTTGAACAGCAGGTATAATAGAAAACGCTTCCAACATTCACTTCCGCGTAATAAAAAAATGAGCGCAGCTTGCACTTGTGGTGCAAGGCTGGAGCAAACATCGGAGCTTGTGATCGCCAGATGCGTTGGAAAGCTCATGGAGCGTATGATCCTCATGCGTCTTGAATGATACCTTGGACACCACAATATTTACCCTGACTCTATGGCGGGATTTCGACGAGGCCGTTCATCGATTGATAACGTCATCGACCTAGTGTCATCTGTTGAGAAGCAAGAAGCTTGGAAGCGATTATCCGCAGCACTCTTTCTTCGCGTGAAAGGCGCTTACAACCACGTTTCCCATGAAGCCATCCTACGCACTTTTGACATGGGAACTAGGAGGGTAGTATTTCGATGGATTCGAAACTACTTGACACAAAGGTATTTGTTTGTACCCACGGAAGACGGTCCAACTACCCACTACTATACATGCTGTGGCGTTCCTCAAGGCGGTGTTCTACGCCCTATTCTTTTCAACCTCGCGCTTCTTGGGCTGGCTGATTCCCTAGCGGAAACAGTGAGTGTCTCCCTCTACGCCGACGACATCTGCATCTGGGCATCAGCGGTGACTCGCCCGCAGGTTTGTGCAAGGTTACAGAAGGCAGCGACACAGACATCTGGTATCTTTGCACACAAGGCCTAACCAGGTCGACAGAATAATCTGCGTTGGTCGCTTTTACGCGAAAAACGATGTCTGGTTATCTAGTGTGCTTCAATGGCCAGACTATTTCTTGCAAGATAAATCATCAATTTTTGGGCGTCATTGTTGACCGCGACCTCTCCTGGAGCCCTCAGGTTGCCCACTTGAAGAAGAAGCTCACATCTATATAGTCCAAGTCTTCAAATTGATCGCCGGTAAAACAAGGGGCCATCAATGGGCTCCATGATAGAGTTGCACCGAGCACTTTTTATCGGATTCCTACGCTACAGCGCTCCCGTGCTTGCGAAAACATGCAAGTAAAATCTTCGAGACCTTCAGAGCTTGCAAGCACAGGCATTACGCATTTGCCTCGGCCTTCCATGGAGCGCCTCAACAGGAGGAACAGTTATCACTGCTCAAGACCATCCGATCACGACTTACATGACTATCGACACGCTTACGGCCCATATTCGCCACGTTTTACGGATGCAGTCAAGCTCTCCTGCCCAACTGCCAGAGCGACAACCACAGGCGTCATTTTACAATGCGTCAGCATTCATCGTGCCTCCTTACCGTCGGGCTTCACACCCTCGGCACGTTCACCATCAGCGTTGTAGAGTTTGAACCAACCTGAACTGCGCCTTTCAATTCCTGGAATAATAAAGAAGGCTGACCGGCCTACCGTGGCCTTGAAGCAAGCAGCTCTAGATTCCTTGCACACTTTCTACTTTGACCGAGTCCATATATATATACGGATGGCTCTTCCGCTCGGACCAACTCCACCGGCGCAGTGGGTATACTATCCCGATCAATAAGCATCACATACAAGGTTTCTCATACCACATCATTGACCGGTTCGGAGCTTGTTGCCCTCCGAGGTACTGTTGAATATAGTAACAACCAACTGACTAATCGGCGGGCCTACAATGTCTTCTGTCACCTCTTCGTCACGGGTCCTGTAAACAATTCGTGTCGGAGATACGGAAAATGCACCATCACCAGATGAAAAGTGTCAATCGGAAAATTGTTAAGTAACATGAAAAACTCCCCAATACAGCTTATGTAGATTAATACGTGCTGCATAAATGTTTTTCTGAGCGCGAGAGAAGCTCGCGAATACACCCGAATTGCCGCGCGATTGGCCGCTCGAGGCACTTTGTCTGTATTCGCAGGCTTCTTTCACGGTCGGAAAAACACCTTTATGTAGCATGTATTGAGCAACAGAAAGCTGTATCGGGAGTTTTTCCTGTTGCTCTAAAGTTTTATATCACACTTAATCTCATTTTATTATTTGAGAAGTACCTAAATAATTAAGACTAATGATATGTAATTAGACGGAATGCAAGAAATAATCTGAGTATCTAGAAGCGATGGCAAACAGCATTACCTTGGTTCTGTCCAGCTACGTGGCATTTGCACAATTTTAAATCTTGGTGCATGATATGGGGACGCCCTGTATATCGCTGCTCGAAATTTAGAACGTAGACCGCGCATGTGTCATCCAATATTTTATCTGCACGGTGAAAGTTCCGTTCCCAATGCTTTCTTCGTTCTTCGTCTCGCGGAACATTGAATAAGGATGCCTTCGGCGCGCCTTTCATGCAGCTGTACCCCGTACAGCACTCGGGCGCGAAACAATAGTTGCGGCGACGGTTAGGCATTTTCGCCAACCCGGGACACACGTCTGTAACGTGGGCGAAACGCAGAGACAGGCAGTACGTGGAAATTAAACCGGCAGCAAGCAACGAAGTCGCAGCCAACCGACCGCCCACTGCCGCATAGAAGAACAAATAACCACCAGCACGCGAGACAGCGAAACTATAGAGTGACCTAGAATACTCTAGCAAAGCGGGCGGGCGGACTGGCGAGTTCAGGAGGAAGCTGCTGCAGCACCTCTAGCGGGCGCATTGGCAGGCGACAGAGGCAGCTTCAGTGGAGAGCATAGGAAGGATTTGCGAGTGAGCCCACTAGAAAAGCTTCTAGAAGCTTCTAGTTTCGATTCAAGCTTCTAGCTTCGATTTCTGTTCTTCCCTTCCTTGAAAAGGTTCAAGAAAAACTGATTTAACAAGACTACAGAAGTACTACAGGAAATTTAACATATTAGCTTCTTCTCTGTTTGGTTTCTGCTCAGGGTTGTCTACTGACGCTGCCATCGCATGTTTCACGGATAATATTAAATCCTACATTGATCATGGCGACATGTCAGCTTCTCTATTTATAGATTTTTATAGGGCTTTTGATTCAATTGATCACAACATTCTTTTTTTGAAACTTTAGTGTTATGTTATTGTTGGGCCAGCGCTATCGCTGCTAAAAAGCTTTTATCTAATAGCCGGCAGCTTGTTGTTGTTGATTGCTTTTCTAATTTCCTCATATATTGTTATAAGCGTTCCCCAAGGATCTATTTTAGGACCCCTTTTGTTCTTGACATAGAATAATGACTTGCCTTATTGCCTTTCCAGCTCCAAGTGTATTTTATATGCATACGACACCACCATCTTTGCTCACAGCCCTGACCTTAATGTTTTAATTTCTAAGTTACAAGCAGATTTAAATTCCCTTGCGCAGTGGTGTGCAGCAAACCGGCTCTTAATTAACCCTTCTAAATATTCTTTTATGCTTTTTCATTCACCAAGCAGAAAAATATGTCTCCGTGTCTTTTCATCAACAACCAGGCTCTAACTTTATCCGATCATATTACTTTTCTAGGAGTCATTGTTGACACTCATCTTCGGTTTCATAAACATATTTCTTCAGTCTGCATTAGAATATCTTTTGGCATACGTGCGCTCCTTAAAACCAGATACTTTTTCCGCCTCCATGTCCTCACAACACTATATTACTCCTTTATACACATTCATATAAGCTGCTGTATCTCATCATGGGGTCACACATACTCCGTTCACCTTTCCCCATTGATTAAACTCCAGAAACAAGCAGTTCGCATTATTAATTTCACTTCACGGTGTTCACCTTCCTTTCCCATTTTTGTTAATCTTAATATTTTACCTTTGTCTAGCCTTTATCTTTATAATATAGGGATTATATTCTTTAAAACTGATAACCATGACCTCACTTTAGACATTTTTGCACAACATGTGCTCTCTAATCCCAATTCTACTCGCTTCGCAACTCATCGTAACTTGCCCTTGCCTAGTATGCGTACTAACAATGGTAGATCCACTTTGCTTTTTTCTTCAATAACATTTTGGAATAGTTTACCTATGCATATGAAATCTGTTACTTGTTTGCAAATGTTTAAGGAAAACCTAAAACAATTTCTGTTTTTAAAATATAAATAACCTCATCCACCAGTGAACGTTATTGATACACTTATATGTATTTTTCCTTTGTAATATTTATGCTCTCTCGTGTGCTTGCTTTTTTACTTTGTAGTTTTGCTTGTTACACTTGCACAGGAGGTCCCGCCAACGGTGATTAAAACCTTGGGACCTCCTTCTGTATATGCACAATTATGTAACCTTTTTAGGTATGTAAGAAACTTGAATTGAATTAAATTGAACACTGTAGTGAAGCCAAGTGACGCCGGTAGTTGGCGTTACTCCGCCATCTTGTCGTGGCAGGTTTTACACTTGTTTGCATTTATCGCGAAACCACGCCGCGCTGCGCGCATACGGGCTGCTCGGGCGCAAGTGCTCCGCAGCGATCCTAAACTGAAAGATGTAATCGCGATGTGTCATCGCATTACCGTTGTCGACGTCACGTTGAAAGAAGTCCATAATTACCTTCGCAAATTCTACCCTGTGCTGGAATTCGCTGCTGTTACTGGCTTTTATGAAAATAAAGATGCTTTATCTGCCTAGCGAACTGAACTGTTCTCACCAACAGCAGCTGCCGGCCGCTGCCCAGTTCTTGCGTCTCTTTAAAACGATCACCTTCATCGCTCGCTTCTGTTTGTTTTTCTCTGCTTGGACTTCGTGGGGTTCTCAGACGGCTTTGCGGTCTAGACGTCTGGGGCTACGAAAAAGTCTACGCATTCTCACTGTACTGCAAGAATGCATGCACTGAAGACACGAACGATCGAGACATCGAACCATTTGGAACCCATCTGGAGTTTATATTTATGAGCACAAACACGTATGGCTCGCTGTGGCTTGAGGAATCGTCGTGCTTTATTGAACAAATTTCAGGTGGCCGCGTATCACTACCACGGCGCGCCGGCGAGTAGGCGGGGGAATCTATTTGGTGTCTCACTCTTTTTGGCCGTGCGCAGTGATGTACCCTTCTTTTCTTTAGGTATATATTTGTGTTCCTATCTGAATAAAGAATTAAGTGGTCAGTCAGCGTTGGTGTGTCTCTCCCTTCTTGTAGTTCGTGATTCTTGCGCTGTTCCTCTGTTGAGTATGTACCGACTAGCCCAAGCCTCCGCGGTGTTGCAGAGAACGTGATTTTCGGCTTCTCGTTTAGATACAGTGACTGTGCCCTAAGGTGACCACTTGTACATGTCATGGATGCTTTTCAAATATCTTTGTGCAGTACTAATTCTGTTTAGTTTCAAAAAGATTGATTTGTCCCGTGTGCTTCCGTGAATGGTGCACCGTTGCATGAATGCAGCGCTTTGAGCGCTGCATTAAACGTCAACGTGCGCATGTAGATCATGAAACACTACAGGTGGCTAAGCAGGCATTGAGAATGCCAATGTCGAGGGCAGCAAAATGAAGCGCATATTCTGCGTAAAACTCCACCGGCACGACTGTGCAGGTGTGTATGACCCTCGAAAGCGCTCTCCTGAAACGAGCTCGTACTGTCGTGAGTACTGCGAGAAACAAGTAACAGTTGAGCGACATGTGTTTTAATATGTACAAGAGCAAGTTGTTACTGAACACAAAGTTCTAAAGCCAGGATTATGCATTCTTGCATAACGTTCTACGTTATCATAGTTACTTGTTATCACCCGCTGTGAAAATCAGGAATGCTGAATGACTGTCACTGACCTGCAAGGCGTTCATTGTACAGATTCTGAAACACAGTGGTTTCGTTCTACAATGGCACGTTAGTATGATTCCGCCGATGAGGGCAAAATTTCCCGCAGATATTCCTTAGTTCGTGGCCATTGCCGTGGCGCGGTACATTGCGTACAGCGTTGCATGCGCATTCATCTCACGTGTTTGAGTTGACTCAGTCCCACCTGGCCACAGCAACACCCGGGAGAGCATGGTCCAGATAAAAAAGCGGAACAAAACACAGAGACTAACGCAAACCTGCCCACACGGCGCATTTGCCTCGGTACGGAACCTACGGTGCAACACGTGTGAGCGCACACACCATAACAAAGCCGCCATTGTGCCACGACAACATTGCCGCTACAGTGCAAAAATCGTGAAAAAATAAAGAAGAATACCATGACTAGGTCACCATGACTACGTCACTTCCTCCACACTTTTCTCCTAGCGTCCGGAGGGGGTACGGCCTCACTTTAGTTTCCTTCCTCCGTGTAGGCGCCAAAATCGGAAGTCGTGGCGTCCACGTTAAAGGGGCCCTGACCAACCCCTCTGGTTTGGTGGAACAACATAGTCCACGAGTAGCATACGCTGCTGTGAACATATCGGCCAAGTTTTGGTGTTGTACGCGGTGCATGGAGCTCGCAAGCGGAGCGCGAAGTCACCTTTCTTTCAAACACCCTCGTTTCAACAGAGCCATGATCCTCACTCTATTCTGTGTGCTTTATTGCGCAATAAAGCACTTTCCAATACGCGGCTGCTATTCGTTGCTGCGGTCGGTTATACCGGGGCCACCATGGGGTGCCACCACGAGTCCACTGGCTAAGCGCACTGCGGCTCTCTGAGGACAACCGCGTTTGACTTACGTTTAGCGTAGCGTAGACACCAAATTCGGAAATTTGAACTGCGCGCCACGGTGACGTTTTGAAGGCGGAGCGTTATGGCCCCGCCCCACTCCGCCGCAGACTTCGCAGTGCAATGCATTCAAGAAAGAACGGGAGCACAGCGCAGGTCGTGTTTCATTGCCAATAAATCCGCTGCTGCTGAACGCAGTGAAGTACTTCTTCCGGCAAAATATTTCTGAAATAGCCTATTTTAAGTTCAAATGCCTTTCTCGACTTCGACAAAAGGTGCTCCTTTTAAATGTTCGTCCCAACAGAGGCTCTAGCCCAGAGCACGTCAACAATATATTTGTTGATCGCTAATCAGTGTTAGAAAATCAATGTTCAAAAAGCAACTTTCTGCTTCCGCGGTAACCTCATCATGCAAATAGGCGAAAGACTTGCCATTACAAATGTGGCCAGAAACACTTTAGCTATATTACCGACCTATACAGGGTGTCCCAGCTATCACGCAGCACGATTTTAAAGAAAGACGAACGGCGTTACGCGAAGGAAACCTAGTGCAGAAAGCTGTATCAGGAGTTTTTCATGTTGCTCTACAATCTTCTCATTAACACTGTGATAATTAGAGCAGTACTTCTCGAGTTAGATAAATAAGTACAATTAGCTAATTAAATCTCATTAACGAAAAAAATACTGGCGGCTACTCCACTGTACTGGAAACAATACGCACTAGGTTTGCTTCGCGTAACGCCGTTCCTCTTTTTTTTTAAATCGTGCTGCGTGATAGCTGGGACACCTTCTTTAATTAAATTTACAGGCATGCAAACTCACCGGACACATATCCTATAAACACATTAGACGTTTCTAGCATATAATAATATCGTCTGTAATGATTAATATCCTTGCCGAGGCTTTAACACCATTACTCAGCTTGCCGAATTCACATATGACTTCAGTATTGCTAGATAGATGCAGTATTCGTTTTTCAGAAGCGTTCCATACTATGACACACATTAAGCTATTGTATGGGCTCAACGTTATACTTAATAACACTTTTTTTGAAGACACGATTGGTTGTTACACAGAAGCCTATCTTCTCAGTTCAAGAGTAGTGGTCAGTATCGGGGCCCATAATAGAAAGAAATAACAACACCATGAATCCAAGCTGCAAAATCCATGTTTCGGCCCGCATAATAGGCGTTCCAAACTGTGGTTTCAATTTTCACCTGCCATCTCGTAGAGAGTCGGTAACCAGTCCGTGGCGTGAAAAAGGTGGTCGTATTGAGACCCAGGTCCACGCCACAGGGGCCTCGCAGTCCACAAAAATCCCGGTACTCGAACGCCGCCTTCCCAGAGAGTAGCTTTTTCGCCTCGCAGAGGATAAGGCGATGCGGCGTTCACGTCCCAGTATGTTGATGCAGCACCGTTGTCTGAGCTGAACGACAGAAGCGTGTCGTTCAGCATTTCCCTCTCATTAAGAGCATCGAAAATTTTCCCAACAGACATGTCGAGGGCAGCAACCATACCTGCATGTGAAGGTTCGAAATCGCATTGGTTGTATTAGTAAATAAATTTTTAAAGATATTGAGCAGCAGGTGCATCGCCGTACACACAAAAAAAAGAAACAATAACAGTCTCTGGCCGTCTTGTGACATGCAAATGGTTTTTGTGGCCAAAGGAATGGTTCTGCTGCCGATTTCTGAAGTGAATTCTTTTAAAACTGCTCGAAAGATCATGAACACATTTGAAATATATTCACTTCTTCATTATGAACGATTGAATAACGAAATAGCTGTATTTTAGAAGCAGGGATGTTGACATTACTTGGGAATCGGGTCAGATAACGAACAGCAGGGTGGTTCAGCGTATCACTGGTGAACCAGCATCAAGAATTTCATCAAATATGCCGGATAACTGTCGAATTTTTGGCTTATTACCAGTGCGCGAGCACCATTATCCTGGCCTAATTTCCTGTGTCTACTGTGTACAGTATGTGACTACTGTAGCAAAAGTCCAGAGCACGAATTCACGAAACCTTCATACGCTAAAATTGTTCCTAAGAGAAACTTTCAGCCAATCTTGATGCTGTACTTATTATTAGCGAAGGCGGTTGACCAATCACAGAAAGTACTTACGAAGGAAAATCTATGAGAATTCGGTCCCAGGGGCGGAATTCACTAAGGGAACTCATGTACAAATTTTGGCGTAAGAAATATCTAACAAAAAAGTGTATTCGCGAAACTAAAACTGTTCGTAAGATCAACACGCGTGCGGTGCCCGCCGTTGCAAAGACGACTCGAAAAAATGTGTGTATGTGATAGGTCGCCCAGGTGTAAACTTCAGTACTTGCGCAAATAGTAGGACTAAGTCGATTTACAAAACCTTAAACAGCTGTCGCAGCTCCCGACGTAATACATTTGTACGATAGGGGGGTAGCATTACTACGAACCTAATTATGTCTATCTGCGCCGCTCGAGAAGCGTTAGAACGTGCTGTTCCAACCCATTCGCCAGAAGCCACAACTGATGGCTGGGGTTGACGCATCTTTACACATTCGTGGCGCGCTCTTATTTGTCATCTCAAAGTACATTGAGTAGTTTCAGTGCATAATTGTATTGGCCGTGCGCTCCTGTAGAAGGCAGTAACATTTATTTATTTAATTATTTATAACAAGTACCACACAGCCCCGACTTCTGTATTATTGTAGGGGGGTTAATAACACACGTAAAGGTGAAAAATAGAACGTCGTAAAAACAGCATCAGATCAGTTATCTTAGTAATAATACAATCATCGTGATTAGAAAGGAAGAACACATCGAATACCAAAAGCACCCATTATATACAATAATGCGGTGCTGCGAGCTTCTGCTCAATATCTGATAGGCTGTGTTTCTTTATGCGCGCAATACCTTGACTTTCTATACTCGTCATGATAGGCCATTAGGTGTTAGCAAATAGAAGTGTTGTGTCCGTCCCTGACTACCGTCTAGTTTTCATTGATGTGCCTTGAGCACTTCTATCGTTTTTACAGCGAAGCTGTATATGGCTGCCCCGGCAAGTTTTCTGCGTCCGTGCGTGTACATTGACGCGTCGACAACGAGACATTTTCTTCTATATAGCTACTGTGATTTTGAGTTTCCGGGTAACAGAACTATATTTTCTCGTGTGTTCCAATTACAATCAGATGATATCATGTCTGCAGGTTGTGTGCAAGTTGTACATTACGATTTTTGTGACGCATTTGAATTTGAGAAATTGAATTAGTTCAATTACGCACTTGCGCCAGGCGGATGGTCTACTAAAATATGCTGCACTCCGACACACCTGCGTGTGCGCGTGACGAACGTATGCACACGATGTATCTGTCCTTGATGAGTGGCTGCTCTGTCCGTTGGATCAGCCGCGTAGAGTGTGCTGCGACCGCAATCGACATCAGAGCAGGACGGTTAAAAATCACCGCATACGCACAAAGTGAATGAGGATGAGTGGGCGAAGCACAGGGGGATCATTCGGTTAACCGTGAATCCCCCGACGCCGGCAAGCGGACCTACAGGCGGCGCGAGCACGGGAAGCGGCGACAAAACGCCGGAAGCGTTCGCTACCTGAGGATGGCGGCGCCGATGCTCGGTTCAAGCGCGAGCTTCGCGAGCCCTCAGCTCCGGGTCCGCTTGCCGGTGTTGCCGTACTGCTGCAGATTCGCGAGCCCTCAGCTCCGGGTCCGCTTGCCGGCGTTGCCGTGTTGCCGCAGCTTCCCGCGCCCTAGACTCCGGGTCCGCTTGTTGTGTGCATCGCCGTGCTGCAGCAGCTTTGCGAGCCCTCGACTTCGCTTGCACTTTAGCTGCCACTCTCGCCTTGTCATCGATAGCGGGCGCACCTTTATCAGAAGTGACCATTATCATCCATGGCTGAAGGGAGAAAGAGAGCGCGCATCGGGAACGAACGCCCTTGTGCACCCCAGCGCCCCTAGCGGTCTCCATGCAAACCAGAGCTACGGACGACGGGCTACGACGAGGGTGGGACAAGGCTCGGCCCTAAGGTGCTTCGCCCCTAAAAGTTAGATTCACGTTCACTTCGTGAACGCGGGTTACGCGCAAGCCTATGGACGCCGCAAACGTGCACCGCGGCGTCGAGCAGCAACGGAAAAGGCGCGAACGAGGTCGTGGAGGCTACGTGGCTCTCGACGGTGCGACGCCTGGCGGCGGTGGCGTTTGTGTAACGCCGGCAACAGCTTCACTGTGCATCCACTTTCAATGGGTGAAATGGAGACCAAATTTTTAACATCGGAGCTGTTTAAGCTTTTAGTTTCCCCGCGTAGCGTTCGCAGAAATTCGCCTAGCGATGACGTCACGGCGCACAGCTGCGCCTCGCTTCGCCTAGCTCCTCCGCCGCAGCGCTACCGATGACGTCACTGCGTCATCGATTTTGCGACTCTTCTCGCAAAATCACCGTTTCAGAAGATGCCATTATACGTGCCTGGTCTTCTGCTCTTCTTGGTGTGTCGCGGGGAGGGAAAAGGGAGAAAGGGTTTTGGCGCGCGCTCGGCCGGGAAGATCGGCTGGAATGATCAGTCTCGGCGTCCGGTTGAGAAGGCCTTGCGTGGTGCGTTCTGCCGAGGAGCAGGGTGCGTTCGAGCAATGGCGCCGCGAACATGCTCGGGAAAGGGCTCGTCATCGACGTGCTGATTCTTCCGAAGGCTTCCGAAGCCCACGCGAAACATCAGCGAAGAGCCGCGGACTCGGAATTGTGGCAGCGCGATGGTGAGGCTAAACGTCAGCGAAAAGCCGCCGACCCCGAGTTGCAGGAGCGCGATGTTGAATCCAAGCGTCAGCGTCGTCTTGCCCTCCAGGAACCAGACAATGGTGGTGCACGCCTCGGCAACGATAGCGCCAACTTCCTCGGTAGGACGGCCACGTTTCAACGCGAGTTTCTCAACCGGAACTTCGGATCCAGTTGCAGTGCGTGTGACCGGTTGTGGTTCAAACACAACGTGGTACTCGTCGGTGCAATTCGTTCCAAGGAACACTGAAGAAACGCACGACAAGCTTCTATTAACCACTTTTCCTGTAGGGGAAGGATTGGCCATTTTAAATGCGAAGCATTTCTTGGCGAACATTTGCCACTTTGACAGTGTCTATCTATGTAGCCGCCTACGTCTTGGTGCTCTAATGGTCGTATCGCTGACTTGATATTTGCCAAAATTGGCATACTATGACAAGAGTATATGACGAACATAAATGATAGGTCATGACATGAATATCGTGACATGTGTGTCATGTAGGTCATGAAACAGCTGCCTACGTCTTGGTCTTCTCATGGTCGTGTCGTTACCTTGGTAGGTACCAAAATTGGCATAGCATGACAACAGCGTATGACCAACATAAATGATAGGTCATGACATGCGTGTCATGTAGGTCATAAAACAGCCGCCTAAAATGACAATGACCCGGCAAAAAAATATTAACACTCAAAAACCACGGAAATGGGTTCGGACGGGGGTGCTAAGTGAAGGTAACACTAAAGGATGATGCTATACGTCATAGTCATGAGCATGACTCTGCAAAAATAGCAATGACTCAGCGAAAAAAAACATTAACACACAGAAACCACTGAAATCGGTTCTGACGTGGGTACTAAGTGATGGAAACACTAAGGGATAATGGTAGAACTCATAGTCATGCCCATGATCCAGCAAAAATGAAAATGACTCAGCAAAAAAAATTACACTCAAGAACCACTGAAATGGATTCTGACGTGGGTGCTAAGTGAAGGAAACACTAAAGGATAATAGCAGAAGTCATAGTCATGAGCATGGTTCAGCAAGAATGACAATGACTCATCAAAAAAAAAACACCGCATATCCAAGGGGTGAATGATGATGAGTGGGCGAAGCTCCGGAGGGAATCATCGGTAAACCGTGAATCTTCCGTGTAATTCGCCCAGTCTCGCCGCACTAAATCGAACGATTGACTTCCACCAATGACACGCGCCATATGTGACGTTATTCCTATTTTATAACAGCGCCCTTCATTATAATTGCACCATCTCCCGCTTAAGGGGACGCTAGCACAAACGCGTTAGAAACGTGCAGTACTCTCTAGTAAGGGGGAGAGGCCACAGCGTCTTACGCAGCCGTTTACACATGCCTACAACTCTTCTAGTTCACTGTACACATGCCGGAACGTGCACCGCGTTTGCCGACGCCATCACATGACTGCTGAGAGAGTATAACCCCCGTATTCATAAACTCTGCTCGACTTGAACTTGACTTGCCACCGCCTCCAACGCGTTTCGAACGCGCTGCCCAAGGCGGTGGCAAGTCAAGTTCAAGTCGAGGAGCGTTTATGAATACGGGGGTAAGGCGGAGAGGCCACAGCGTCTTACACCAGCTTCTTACACGGGCCGTAACGCGCTAGCACAAACGCGTCAGAAACGCGCAGTCTTTCGTTAATGTTGGGTATTTATTGTCATCGTGGTGCGTGTGTCCATGTGCGCTTCGTGGCGTAGTGGCTAGCGCCGCGCGTTCGGAAGCGAGGGGTCCCTGGTTCGATTCCGCGCTACGGAGACAACTTTCGGAATTTTTTAGGGGCGAAGCTCCTTAGGGTGTGGGTCTGTCCCTCCTGTGTAGTATGTAGTAGTAGTAGTCGTAGTAGGTAGCCACGCCCACTTTTATGAAAAAAAAAATTCCGAAAGTTGTGTCCGTAGCGCGGAATCGAACCAGGGACCCCTCGCTTCCGAACGCGCGGCGCTAACCACTACGCCACGAAGCGCACATGGACACACGCACCACGATGACAATAAATACCCAACATTAACGAAAGACTGCGCGTTTCTAACGCGTTTGTGCTAGCGCGTTACGGCCCGTGTAAGAAGCTGGTGTAAGATGCTGTGGCCTCTCCGCCTTACCCCCGTATTGATAAACGCTCCTCGACTTGAACTTGACTTGCCCCCGCCTTGGCCAGCGCGTTCGAAACGCGTTGAAGATGGTGGCAAGTCAAGTTCAAGTCGAGGAGTGTTTATGAATACGGGGGTTATACTCTCTCAGCAGTCATGTGATGACGTCGGCAAACGCGGTGCACGTTCCGGCATGTGTAAACGGCTGCGTAAGTCTCTGTGGCCTCTCCCCCTTACTAGAGAGTACTGCGCGTTTCTAACGCATTTGTGCTAGCGTCCCCTTAAGCGGGAGATGGTGCAATTATAATGAAGGGCGCTGTTATAAAATAGGAATGACGTCACATATGGCGCGTGTCATTGGTGGAAGTCAATCGTTCGATTTAGTGCGGCGAGACTGGGCGAATTACACGGAAGATTCACGGTTTACCGATGATTCCCTCCGGAGCTTCGCCCACTCATCATCATTCACCCCGTGGATATGCGGTGTTTTTTTCTATAAAAGTAGACGTGGCTACCTACTACGACGACGACGACTGCTACTACTACTACTACTACATACTACACAGGAGGGACAGACCCACACCCTAAGGAGCTTCGCCCCTAAAAAAATATTAACACTCAAAAACTACTGAAATGTGTTAGGACGTGGGTAGTAAGTGAAGGAAACGCTAAAGGATAATGGTAGAAGTCACAGTCATGAGCATGACTCAGCAAAAATTACAATGACTCAGGAAAATATATCAACACTCAAAAAGCACTGAAATGGCTTCGGACGTGGGTACTAAGTGAATGAAACGCTAAAGAATAATAGTAGAGGTCATAGTCGTGAGCATGTCTCAGCAAAATGACGACTCAGAGAAAAAAGATTAACACTCAGAAACCACTGAAATGGATTCGGATGTGGTACTAAGTGAAGGAAAAGTCTAAAGATCAATGGTTGAAATCATAGTCATGCGCATGGCTATAGGCTTTTGCCTCAAGGTCTCCTAGGCATTGCTAAAAGGACTCCTGAGGACTCATGATGTGAATGTCATGACAAGCGTGTCGTGTAGGTCATGAAAAAGCGGCCTACGTCTTGGTGCTCTCATGGTTGTTTCGTTAAGTTGGTAGGCTCCCCGCACACTGCTTCGCATAACATCGATTCCTACAGGGCGTGGGATCTGCCGGCTTTTTTATTTTAGCCCAATATGCTGGAATGAAATACGCAAATTCATAACACCTCAATAATAGTTTCATAAGAGCTTCGTTTCACGTGGATTCCAACATACGCATTCGATCTGCGTAACCTTTGTTTAAATGTTGCGACTACGATCATGGATTGAACACGCATAGCATAATATTCATGCACAATAACCGAAAACGAACAATATTAATCTATGTGTGACATGCCTCATATAGGCTGCCGAAAATCATTGGTGTGGGCCGTTTCACTTGGCGTAGAAACTGATTTGAGCAAAAAACAGTGTAAAATGCTTAGATCTCGGCAATTTCACAGCCACTGAATCGTCGTCAAGTCATATAGTATAAAGCAAACGTGGAATACCAACAAGATGCCTAATTTGCGTCGAAGAGCCCTTTTAATAGACATTATGTGAGCTTGTTCTTGGCCTAGTTGTCGAATGTTTTTTCTAGGAGCGTTACCGGTGAGTTGCATGCTGTTCGAAAGCTTCACCGTCGCTGGTGAACAAAAAAAAAGCATGCATTAAGCCTACACCAAGTTTGGTTCAGGCAAAGGTATTCGACGTGGTAGCGTCTAGACTGTTTCTGTAAAAGTAGTGATCAGTCCAAGAAACATTGGTTTCTAAAAGGAAGCTACGTTCGTGCAGGCCGCATGAACACGACTTAAGGGAAGACAAAGAAGGCACCTGTTTTCATCGTTTGCATTCTCAGATGCAAGTTTAACATCACACAGAGGTTCCTCGAATTCGCTTTCCTTATGCATTGCCGCATCATCTGGTGGCATGAGAAATGTACTTCACGATTGTTTTTCGTCGTCGGTGGCGATGCAGCTGTATGTCTCAGAAGTACCATCAGCCTATTTATTTTCATGTCCACTGCATGACGAAGGGCTCTCCCAATGATTTCAAATTACGCCTGCCTCGCGCCAGCTGATTCCAACTTGCGCCTGCATATTTGCTTATTTCACCACCCCACCTGATTTTCTGCCGGCTTCGACTACGCTTCCCCTTACTTGGCACCAGCTGTGTAACTGTAATGGTCCGCTGGTTGTCTGCCCTACGGATTACCTGGCTTACCCAGCTCCAATTTGGCCTCACAATGTCAACAAGGATATCGGCTAACCTTGTTTGCACTCTGACCCACAGAACTGTATTTCCGTCTCTTAACGTTACAGCTAAAATGTTTCGTTCTTTCACTCATTGCGCAGCCCTCAGTGCTTTCAAAAGCTTCTTTGTTAACCTTCAAGTTGTTGCCCCGCATTTTAGTACCGGTAGAATGGAATGATTGCTGACTTTTCGAAGGATAGGGGTAACCTCCAGGTCATGATTTGGTAGTTCCAGCTTATGCGCTTTAACCAATTTTTAATCTTCTGTAAATAATTTCTCATGATCAGAGACCCCTGTGAGTACTTTATCTACATATATGTACTCCTGCCCAGATCCTACAAGCTCACTACCGTTTATGAATTGTTCTCTTGCTAAGCTATTCAACATTACCTTTATCTTCTGTATATTAACCTTCAACCCTACTCTTACATTTTTCCGGCTAAGGTTTTCAATCATTTGCAATTCATCCCACGCATTGCCGAGCAGGACAATCTCACCTGCGAACCGAAGGTTGCTGCGATATTCGCCGTTGATCCTCACTCCTAATCCTTCCAACCTTGAATATTTATTCTAAACATGCAGATCATAGTATGGAAGAGATGGAATTTTTCCACTTTTATTCGAGAACTAAGGCAGGTATTGGAGAACTAAATCATTATACGTTTTTGTTAAGATATTCACGTATGCTTTTTGTACTCCATGAACACCTAATGCCTCCATGACTGCTGGCAACAGCTTTATGTTGCACGAGAATATATTAGTTTATCATGTAAAGCTATATTATGAAAAAGATGACGTTCGTTGTCCACGGCAGCGGGCACTGGGTCTCAGGCGGTTGCACTCACGTTACCAAATGGCCACTGCTTGAATGACTGAATCCAAAAATTCCAGATTCACCTCTGGGAAAGAACGTACCTTTATCGGCGTTCACGTGAAAGACTAACACTGCTATAGGTATATCCCGTAGGTGAGGCTCCCTAATCAATAATAACGAACGCCTATACAAGAATAGAACCTGCTTTGTTATGGTAGAAGCAGTACAGCACGATGTGTGTTGTTACAAGCCTCATTTCATTGTTTTTCTTTGATTAATTTGCAAATTATCTAACTTCTCATGCCTACAATTGTACAACTACTTATTGACCAGGGCACCAACAAGAAGAATTTGACGAGCGTTTGAAATCAACCGAAATATGGTTTGTGCAGACTACGGCGTTTTGCATTTTTTTCTCAAGGCCTATAAAACCACTCTAAACCTGCACCCAATAACGTAGCCCACTGCTTGATGAGCTTCGATCCATGTGCAGCTGCATTCAGTTAATAGACACCAGAAGATAAGAACGCGAATATGAGAAGGCGAAGTGTGAGCACGAAGGGTATAACGCTGCTCTTCAGGGTAGCGTAATTCAATACACTTACCTGCGTAAATGGTGCGGTTCATTTCTGTAACGAAATCGTAGCCTTCAAGATACTCAGCGGGAGCCTCTATTGGAACTCGCACGGTGCCGTAATGTGGAGCCAGGTGGGCAACGTACAGGAACATAGGCTGTAGAGGCAATCAGTGCACTGCATCAGCGGCACGGCCGGGTAGAAATAAAATCAGTCCTTTTCAAAACATAATGAGGGAATGTTAGGATATCATTGCCTACATACATCAGCCGTAGTGTGCTTTATGCGCTCTTGCATTGCCCTCCACTATCTCATTTTGACGCCTTTTATTACACAGAAGCAAGCGTCAGCATTGCCTAAACAAAGGACTCTTGCCATAGTCACAGCAGTGCGGGTCCCAAGGCAGGCACGAGCCATGCTGGCGTCAGCCACGATGGCGGGGAACATTTACAAGCGAAGCTTTAAGGCCACACCCCATATGCACGAAAATGCACGAGACAGCGACGAGCGACGGTAGTAAAGACGAAACGGGCCGTTCGCGCGACGTATCGCGTGGTCGAAATCGCGTGATCGCTCGGTGTTTTCACATTTGAACTCTGTCGACCGTCGCCCGGAAGTGCTGTGCTCAAGCAGTCAATAGTAAAACACCGGAACGGGATGTACATCAGTGACGTACTGCCGGTTGTCTCCACGTGCTTTTCGACTCGCAGCAACGTGCACACAGCTAGCAAATACAGTAATGTTTATGCACGTGCATATAAAAAAATACTGCAGGACAACGATCAAAGATTTTATGTATTATTGTGCAACAAAACATCCTATTTTACACTGCATACCGCTGACAACGCGCCATATTTGGTACGAGTAGATGCCCTCATGCTAGCAACAATGGAGATCGCTCGCTGAAGCAGTCGCGTGAATGGGGTTTGCCCGTGCAAGCGACAGCTTGCGCGAAGGCGATCTACGTCGCGTCGCTCGTCGCTGTCGCGTGCATTTTCGCGCATATGGGGTTTGGCCTTTATATGTCTAGGCGAAATCGTATATGGCTAGGCGAAATCACCTGTGTAAACAAAATAATCATCATCAGCATTGGCTCGAGCGTCGTCTTCTTCCGCAGCTGGCTCGTTGGCGCCCCTCGGGTGGCGCTCGTGCTTGTTCTCGGCACGCGCTCGTGCCACTGCTCCCGCGTTCGTCGTCGTCCTCTTCCACAGCTGGCTGCGTTGCCGTTCATCATTCTGGCGTAGAATTTCACTTCTCTTCAGTCGTCGTAATGGGAAGGCCGCGTTTACGGGGGTATTAGCCAATGCTTAAGGGGGTATGGACCATTCATTCTCTTACGTAACGGACTGATTTCATTTTGAAGCAACTTAATTTCGAAGAATCGCAAGCGACAATGGCGGACTGCGGGCATACTGTCAGTCACATCGTTCTCTGCGTCGCAGCCTAAGGTGTGTGTAATCTTTATAATTGAGAAATACTTTAACGAACCCTCGTAATTAACCCAGTAATTAACACCGGGGCAGCACGTTTCAGCTTCGCTGGTTAACCATCTTCACGGAGTGGAAGGTCCGACAATTTTTTTTTTGTTACGCGGCATGTACTTCGCAATATATGGCCAGTAGAAAGAAATCGGCGAGAGAGGAGAAACTGAACTTACGGAACACAAACTCAATCCCGACTCACCAGACCCCGTTCGTTAAAAAAAGTCACAGGCCTGCGCGGTACACGCAGCACAGTCACAGCACAGCATAAGCTGGAAGAGTGGCTCCATAGGCGCTCCATTTTCGGCACTACGCGCTAGAGGGTCTTCGCGGCGAAGTGTCTTCGTCGTTTTCACGAGAACGAACTGAACGGTCCACCCGGCGACGACGGCGAGGTGCGGCTTGTGCTGCTCTCTGTACAGTGGTCTGCTGAAGCCGATGTTGCCTAGTTGCAGCCGCGCGCGTAGTTCTACGATTCGTTTCTTCAGCAGCTGTTCGTACCTTGCGAGGAGGTGCCATAATGTGTACTGAAGAGTAACCAAAGGTATCGAGACTACGCGGCGCACACGCTACATCCCTTGACCCGTCGCGCGATACGATCCTGCGGATGATGATGATGATTTTTTGGCATCCCCTTTGAAACGTGGCGGTGCAAAATAGTCACCTAGACTGCTTGCAGTTAACCAGGCTTAGCTACATGCAACATGCAACTGCTACATGTACGCAACTGCCTACATGTCGAGACACCTAGTGCAAGTAACGGCAATACAAAGTACGCATCGACGTTACGCGGCGCGCATGTCACATCGAATGACATGACAAGGAAGACATTGATACAACCTGATTGGATCTCTTATAGTGATAGGTAGCGGCACAAGGTAGCCATTGAGGAAAAAAAGTTTAACGAAATGTATATCAAATGCTAGATAAAAAGCATGTATAGCCAACCGGATGAAATAAAGCAGGCTAGGTGACTATTTGTCATCGCCGTGTTTAAAAGGGGATGCCATTACATAATCATCATCACCATTATGACAAGTGACAGGATATGATGCTAATGATGATGAAGTTCATGCATGATTGGCATTCCCTTTGAAACGGGGTGGTGGCACCCAGTCTGCTTGATTTAATCAGGTATGCAGTTTCTATACATCTCCTAAATGTTCTTTTTCTTTTTCAAAACTTCTCTATCTACCTTGTACCGCTACCTATGCAGCTGCTACCTATGCCGCTGCTACAAGGCGTTCCAGCTGGTGTAATATTATTGTGGATTAATACACCTGGGGTCATAATGATAATAATAAGAAAAAAGCTGTCGGAAAGAGGAGTCACGATGTACAACTGCAATGCAAAGTGTGCAGATATCGACGCTACGCGGCTCGCCTCTCACATTGCTTGAGAAGTGGCACGATACGATGCTAATGATAATAATGATGATCATGATGATTTATTGGCATCCCCCACCAAATGGGGCGTAGACAGTCTCCTAGCCTGCTTGATTTAATCAGTTATATGCCATGCATGTTTTTCATTCTAGCATTTTTTATACATCTCTTTATTCTTTTTTTCTTCCTCAATACTTGTCTATCTGCCTTGTACCGCTACCTGTGCAACTGGTACATGGCGTGCCACCTGGTGTAATGAAATGCTACTGCAATGCGAAGTGTGCACGTATCGACACTACGCGGCGCGCATCTCACGTCGTGTGCCTCCTCGCGTGCTAGGACACGTGAATGGAGCTCGTGCGCTCCAGCTTCGAGCTTGAACAAGTGGCGCCGGCTGCGACGCGGAGCGCTACTAATCAGTCGTTGCCCAGCGCGAGCATGTGCGGGCGAAAATATGGCACATCGAAAGAACGACGCGGAATTGCGGTCAAAAAGAGTTGAACTGTGTAGCGCGTACGGCTTCCGTGTAGTGTAGCGCGTACGGCTTCCACACGAGCTACACAAACACCGCCGCGAAGCTCCCAAACATAAAATTTTATGGATTTCCTGGGAAGTCTTACGACAAGGAGCGACGGGATTGCATGAATCCGGGCCGTGTGACGGGCGAGGTACAAAAAGACGCTGTTCAATTTTTTATTTTTTAACATTTTTTTATGCTATCATTAGAAATTTGGTCATCGCGGTCATGAACTTTGTCTTTTTTTTTTAGCCCCGAAGAAGGCCCTTGGCAGCCTGTGAAGAACCAAACACAGCCAGGGCCGCGGCGTGTTTACACCATCCTCGGCGTTCAGTTCTTACATGTGCAGCTCGCTCCCACAATGTGCCTTGGGCGTGAAGGCAACTGGGTAATAACAAACAAAAGAATAAGAGAGAGGGAACGAAATAACGATCATTTTGCATACCTGATACCGCGCGTCGTAGTCGACGCTTTTAATTTGCGCGACACATCTGCCAACAACGTCGCAGGGTCCGCTGCACTCATAACTTCTTCTGTAACGCCGTAAACATGATTGCTGGCGTTAAAGATGATTGCCGCAGAGCAAATTGCTTCGTTTTAAATACTGTTCTACGTTTGAGATTCTGCGAAATACGGCAAAATAAAGCGCACTGCTGGTTCCGCACGGCCATTGCTCCCGTAGGCCGGCGTTGCACGCGGAAGAAGCGGGGAGAGCGTTTGCAACAAGTCACTACGTGTTTACGCGCGCGGCCGCTACTCGCGGCGCTGGTTGTTCTAGCGCAGCAGCGCCACCACACCAGCTCTCTAGCCCTATAGGGCATGTTTACGCTCCCAAGCTCGTTTCTTCCAGCGATATAGCTTATATCAATGTTAAAGACTTACCTTATCAACTGGGTGATTCCTAATGAGTGATATCGCCTCTTCCGTGACGAGTTCCGTGTAGTATCGTCCGCTGTCCTCAGGAGCCAGCGTTAAATTTCGTCTAAAGTCTAGACCGTAGTCGGTGGAACCAATCTAATTTAAAAATAAGAAAATCAGAACCCAGCAAGGAAAGCGTTATCCATCTCATCACCGAAGATTTCATGGCACAATGATCGTTATAATTGTACTTGTAGTGCAACTATAGCTTTAAAAGCAAGGATGGGAGTTTTATATTTATACAATGAGGTGATTTATTGGTGTTTAAGATTAGGATTATGGTGATTTCTTGGACGTTGAACTCTGTAGGCTGTACCTGTGCTAGAAGCTATGCCCTTCTTTGTTGTAAAGAAAGTCGGCAAGCATTTTCATATACTAGTTATAGTAGGGATTTTTTTATTAGGAAATGTCGTGTTACTTGATCTATGGTTACGCCGAAATATGCCATTTATTATCGCATCAGACTACAAAAAAATGTTAAAGAGCACCCCAGCGCTTTTAGGGGCGAAGCTCCTTAGGGTCTATCCTTGTCCGTCCACCGTCGTCCGTGCTCACATCGACTGCCACGCCATCTGTCTGTCATGGATGAAACGTTGCATGCAGCGGCTCAACATCTATACACGAAATGGCGCTGCTGTGTATGGCGCGTACGATAATTCTAGGGGAAGCTCTTTGTTGTTTGAAGCCAGGACGGGAGTATTGCGGACTAAGATGTACCGAGTCAAGTACCAAGGTATAGACACGTTGTGTTGTGCGTGTGGAGAAGAAGAGGAAACGGTTGAACACCTCACACTTTGCTGTAAAGGGCTTAAACCTACAGTGCAAAGCAACGGGGCTGATTTTTTCAAAGCATTGGGGTTTAGGGACAGTGAAGGCAAAATAGACTTTAAGCGGGTAGAAATAACCAAACAGAGGTTATCTGATTGGTGGATAAAATCAAGGCAGGGGTGAAATTTCACCCACCACAAAGCACAAAGTATGTTAATAGTCATGGCTAGGTGGCGTATGCCACCGCCTGGTTTAAATGGTTTAGCCTCATCCATCCATCCATCGTTCCAGACCACACAATCTTTTTCTGTCATGGACAAAGTGAGGCGCGGCATGCTGCGGCTCTGCGTCTACACAGACAGCAAGCTACTGCGGCGGCGAGAGCGCGGGAGGCATCGGCAAAGCGGTAAAAACACCAAGCGGACCCGGATTTGAGGGCGCGAGAAGCGGCGGCTCGCCGGCAACGCCGACAGCAAGTTACCCCGGAGGCGAGAGCGAGCGAAACGGCGGCAAAGCGGCAACGCCGACAACAAGCTGCTTTCTTACAGTGCATCCCTTACGACTACAAGCAACCCACGACCACGAGGGGAACGTGCATAGACCTCGTCTTTGCAAACTTTAGTGTGTATCCGCTAGAACCGCTGGCTGTGCATTTCTCCGACCATAAAGCAGTAAAAATGAAATCGAAACGCAACCCGGAACTCAACACGATATACGCGTTATGAGCAATAAAACACATTGTATATACTGTACACCGCGTTGTCACGCATTTACATGCTCGAGTGGGGCAATGTCACGGGTGATATTACGGTATAACGATCCCCAGGGCTTCGCCCCACTCATCATAATTCACTTCGTGGATAGCGGTGTTTTTTTCTTTTGACGTGTATCGCTCATTAGCAAAATTTATACATTTGCACAAGTCATCACAGTAATATTAGAATTGATGACCCTAAAATGTTGCGAAACAAATATTACAGTGCTCTGATACCTGAAAAATAAGATACGTATTGGATACACCCAGGCACAGCGATACAAACACAGAGCACTGCGTGACAACTAATAAATTGATCCTGCTGTTCAATATGTGTTATGTTTTAGTATCTGTATTCCTGCGACCTGGTACATGGCTTTAAGCAGCTAACTGCGTGAAGAGATCAAAAGAGATCGACACGAATGAACCATATGCATCCCACTGTGTGTACTCTTTATGTGTCTGTAGCTGCACCAATATCAAATCGCGCACTTGCCTTTTCAAGACGTCATATCTACACGCATGCTCCGAGTTGCACAGATCATCGAGTTGAAGAACTTTGTGTTTGTTGTAAATTGAGAATTATTTGTGGCCACGTAGTTCTGCTTACGCATGCGTGAAGCACGAGGCAAGCCACAAATTTTAACTCAGCACAACAAAGAAGCACTATCAGTAACATAGTACTTGACGATTAACACATAACTTGATGAAAACTTCAGCGACCTTGCGCACTGCCTGTAATAGATACCATCATTATGAATGAACTGCTAGTAAAGTAAGCTCAAGTGCAAAAATAATACCTCCAAATTTCAGCTCATGATATACGGCAGCGTGAGAAATATTTTAACGGACGTAAAGAAGTTAACCGAAAGGCGCATCTTCCTGTCGCCCTTCCTGATAGTATAATAATTGACTCACCGGCGCCCTCTGGTGAGTTGTGTATTCGCAGCTTCCGCCCCAGCTGCCAACATAGCTCAGGAAGCCCCGGTTCGTCGGTGTATACGCAGACTTGTGGAAACCAAGGTGCCACTACAAATTGAAATTAGTACGACAGTGTAGAGGAATACGTCAGATGATGTTTTAACAGGCAAAACAGTCTTATTGCATAGTTTTCGGTAACGCAAAAAATTCTGGAACATTTCGTGCCAAGGCGTAAAACTCTGCGCGCAGAAATACACGTAAGTGGTGCAGCTAGAATGACCCGGAAGCCCATCTCTCTCAATCACGTCTTCCAATATAATCGGGCCAATCAAGTAAGCATAAGCAGGTAAGCAGTCCCAGGTGGCTGCATTGCTAATGCTTAGTATGAACATTTTCATAACGTATCAAATTTGCTGCAGTCTTTATGCGCTCTTGTAAACGCACGTAATACACACAAGGAAACAAGAACTGGCACACTAATCCTGTAAACGCTTGTTCTTCAGATTCTTGTCAGTATCAAGCGCTTTATAGTGGTAGCTCCAACCAACACCTCTCTCGCATATTCAGAGTAATTCCCAGCGTGGCAACCTAGCTGTGAAGCCACGGACATTTCACCAGCACCTAAATAAACATTTTAACCAAAAATTACATAGCTACCAAGTGATCAACAGTAATTTGAAGTGGCAGCAGCCTGCATGGTTTTCTTGCTGTCATTTTTACTGTTGTATTTTGTTTTATATAATGCCATAAGCTGCGAGAAAAGTCCCGGTGAAGGTGGAAGAGATGTTTCGCTGTAAAACAGACGTTTTACAGTGAAGCTGTTTATGCGGACCCTCTGCGGCCGTTTTCCTACTTCGGACGGATGCACGGACGGATGGACGGAAAAACTTTATTTCAAAGCCGGCGTGTTTGTGGACTGGTCTCCCGCCTAGGTGTCGGCCAGGTCTTGCCTCCAAGCTGCTGCCTCCGTTCGCAGGATTAACATTTACTTCTGGCATAACACTAGCTGTTCCTTTGTGGCGCTACGCTACCACAGCACAGCGAAGGTTTTTTTTCGCCGCAGTAAATATTGCAGTGATATTGTGAATTAAATCCTTTAGTTTTTCCTGCTCTAATATGAAAAGGTAGCAAGAGGGGGCTCTCCAAGATAAGTTTGCAGCAAATGACCGCGAGTGAGGCACTCACTTACACATTTGGAAGAAACGCTTGTTGATCACGTACTACTTGTACTCTCTCACAATAGTGAAAAAAAGTATACACAGCGCTTGAACCGAACGATTTTCCATTGTTTAGTAGGCGGCTGTGCACCTTAAAAGGAACAAAGGGACAGATATACTTTTGTGCAGTCAATATGTTATATACTCAGCCCGTTCCTGATGAGCGAAGCCCACACAGTAGAAATTCAAGCTACTCGCAATTTCGTGGCATGAGGAAAATGAAGACCGCTATTTTTTTTGTGAGTCTATGTTATAAATGTCTAACAGCGGTTTGCTCAGCATTCTAATACTGCGCAATTTCGGATTCGCAGTGATGAATGCTCAAATGGACAGGATGGGCAGGTCTATTCTTATAGACATTGAATAATTAAAGGCGCAACTGGCTGCCTCTAAAGCCGTACACTAAGCAGCAAAGCGGCTGAGTTAGATAAGCTTATGCAGGGCGTGAGCTTATCAATAATGAAGATAGATGGACTGGACAGTTCTTCGCACTCAAAGAAGCCTTTATCGGTGGAGCCATCCGAAAACATTTTTGATTTAAAGGGCAGGAGCCAACGCTCCAACCTGATATTGTATAGTCTACCAGAAGATGAAAATTAAACCGACTAAACTAAAAATTTGGGTTGTGATTGAGGTGTAAAAAAACGCCGAATGTGTCGTGTCAGTCGAGTTGAAGAATTCAGATTAGGCCGAAACGGAATAAACCATGCTGTCATTATGCATCTGCAAGACTTTATCGAGAAGCAAAATGTTCTAAAAAAAGGCTAAGAAACTCAAAAGCACACAAGCTTTCGCTTAATATGAGTATTTGAAACGCACCCTTATAAGGCGAAAGCTGCTGTGGCGGAGCGCGAGAAGCAATAAAGGCACCAAAACGCGCGTCTACCTGGTACCCGATATGCATCGTGTTGATGATGACGTATTTGCACGCAGTAAGACAGAAAACGTCTTGTAAAAATTGCATCAGCAAATGATGCCTCACACAGCACGTTACAATCGTGTGGTATTTTGTCACAACGCTTTCTGCTTTTGCATAAATACTTGATTATTAATAACCCCTGATCACGAGAAAGAAATATATCGAAGAATAACATTTTGTTTCTTTGAGTGCTTGTTTACAGTATTGTGTTGTAATTAGGTATTTATTATTTCCTGTATATATTTCCTTGTGCAAAATAATTATTTTATTCGCACCTACTCCTGCTTGGGCCATGCATAACAGGCCTGCAGATTTTCACAAATAAAAAATAAATCAAATATAGCCATTACTCTCTCGTTTGAGTTGAGGTCAACTATGCAGTAGGTCAGACGGCGGTACAGCGCACTCGGTGGTCTCCCGTCCTTCTAAGGACTCTCTAGCAGCGCAACTAAATGTTTGTTTTATTTTCCTATGTTTTGTGAGGAAGTAAGGTTATAACACAATATGAATAAAAAACGAACGATACCAAGTAAACTGGCTACATGATTATTATTCACCGAGGGGGCTATATCGTTCTGTCTCACATTGACGCTGAAATAACGCAAATTCCATCGCAGTTCTCTTCCAATCTATGGCACTTCTCTTCCAAACTCTTGTGCGTTATTTCTAAACGAAAGTGAACATTGCAGATACCACTGCGCAGGTACCTGTAAAACAGCAAAACACGGAACTGACCTCACCCATGTGAAGATTATACCTTTCCAAGCATGTAAGAAGTGTATCCGAGGTCGTTGAGCCATTCTGGAAGGAGCTTCAAGTTGAGTGGCAATCCCCTGGGCTCGGACATCTTGATAACGAAATGCTGCATGCCTATGGAGATGTTCAAGTGTCATTTTTTGTACGTTCATTACGATCAAATTTCATTCCTATGGCCATAGTCCCTCAATACTTTTCTGGTCACGAAACTCCGCCGTCACTCTATGGGAGAGCTGATATGTCGCATGAAGCCGCCGCGCTGCGGCGCCACCGCAGCTGAGAGGCCACCTTTCTCGGTGTTAAACCCGGAGAGACTGCAGATGCGGCCGGTGTGGGCTCAAAGTTTGGACGCGTACTTTATATTTGTGATTGATCTTAAGGCAAGATCCGAATTCTGGTATTCTACAATTGAAGTGTTTTAGATATTGTGTGCCGGCGGGCAGTTCCAGCTACAAAGGCAGTGCCGAAAAGGTATCGCTATTTTGCATGCCGAGTATTCGTGAGCACTTCGAGAATTGGAAGCGAGTCATACCACGGCAAGAAACGGATGATTTCAGCTTCGAGCCCAAGTATATATCTGCGTGTGTGCGCGAAGTACTTTGGTCCATCATCCATCTCCGTACGGACGATTTCACGATAAACGGTGACGCCGTAGCGTTGCCGAGGGACAAGCCGCGCCTCAGGCCTACTGCCATTCCTCGTGTTCTGGACGGCCTTTGTGTGCGTGTGCGCGTGATTCTCAGTAGCCTGTTCTATTTACAAGATTTATTTCATTTACATATTTCAAATAACATCATCGGTGCCTATTAGTATCTGTCCATGAGAACAAAAGCACATATAAAAACTTTGTTCTGGTTTAAACAATAAAATATTTATGACCTGTAACCGTGATTGCACTGTCTGTGTGTTGGTATTTTTGACGGCAAATTATTCGCATAAGCACTTAGTTTGAGTTCTTGCCTATGGATTTTGCATGCTGATAGCAACAGCTATTGACAATTCTAACTAACATTTGCTTAAGTTTGCTACCTCAGCGCTGCACGGCTTTCAAAAGGGCGAACCCACAGAACTAATTTTGTTTCCTGAAGCAAACTAGGCTTCCAGCCGTGATAAATGGGACATTATGAACTTACTGCGGCAGGAAAAGCAAGATGTCAGTTTTCTGTGTCAATACAACTTTCAGATCGTTTTTGAGCTCTACACTACAGCAGTGCTGAGTGAAAGCGAAAATTAAACGTCATTTCTCATAAGACTTTTCGCGAGTTAGAACGGCTGCATTTGCACTTCAAAGAACGCTCGCGATTCAAATACTATTATGCGTCGCAGTTCTCCAAGGAGGTATGGTACTGAGTGCAACGTCAATCCTCGTTACTCTGCTTGTGTGAGTTAGAGATTAATAAGCACAGTGCTGAGTCAGTCGGGCTTAATAATCCGTTTGGGTTTTCATAGGGTATATTGACAACGAAAATCGCGTTTTGAAACTTTGTCGCACATTTGGAATAACACGCACGAAAACTAGCAAAGCTTGCGATACATGAAAATGACAATACTTCCCTTCAAGCAAGAGTTTCATTCACGGCCACGATCTGCCGATGTACCTGTTCCAAACTAATTCTGACGTCATAGAAAATTTTATGGTATGTGCGATTACAATCTGCCACCATCGCCTGAACGGCTCGAGTGCAATTGGAATTCAGTAACAGCACACGAGCTTAAGCTCAGGTTGTCGTTTACGGGCAACGCCACGCCGCTAATGTCTTATTCTTTGTATAGCACATAAAATTCGCTTAAAAGTTTTTAATCGAAACCGGTTGGGCCAACTAATGGCAGATTTCTCAGTAAGAAGAATTCTATGCGCGTCGTCTGCTGACACACGGAGCCGCCAGCTGACTTTGAGATTGTTTACTTTATATACGCGCCTTGATTTCGTTTAGAAAACACTCTCAGATTTTCAAGTTTGGATACTGTCACTGCTACGACAAAATATAATGTAAATAAAACCGAAAAGAAGCTGGGCTTTCCGCCGCAACGCGACCAGAGCAGAAAAAATACCGCCACCGTCTGCGGCGGCCGCTCGGCTAGGTGACCTTTCTTTTACCACGGCGCCCCTAGCGGCAGGCGCTGGCTCTATATCAAACTGAGGCGGGAGTTTCGTGACCACAAAAAGCTACTAAGGGGCTATGATATTAGTTTCAAGCTGAGTGCTATGAAACATTCTTTATACTGGAGTGTGATGGCGTAAGCTAGACTTTCTGACTCCCAAGGGCTTCGGCGAGCTAGAAGTTGAGACCGAAAACGCGTATAGGTGCACACCAAACTAGCGCTCAAACATTCGCGTTAGTGACTCGTAACTATCCTATGAGTTTGTCGAAGATTTTTTTCACCGGTGCTATTGCACTTAGGAAGGCTTAGCAAAGACGCGTATGAAGCCTGCAATCTTCAAGATGCACGCACCGCCAGCCATCTTTTTTAGGCTATTTATGACTTCCATTTTCCTTGAAATGGTAATTGTACCACTGTTGTCAGAGAAAATACATTTCCCTTGTCATACCAACACCAGGAATTTCACCGCACGCAAAGCCCCCATTTAATGTCTATAAGAAACCTGTGCATCCAGTTCATCCATTGAACTTTTCTGCGCAATATCTACGTTAGCCTTGTCACCTCGTTTAAAACGAATGCAATAGCAGTTAGGATCGGTGAAAGCTTATTTGTCGTCCGAGGCAGCTACATGCAGTATTAGTTTTTATACGCTAAAACAAAGACGTACAGTTGCGTGCAATATGAGCTGCAACATGGTGACCCAGGTCGAAGGTACCCAAAAATACATGACGGCGCTGACATACGAAAATTGGTTTCATAAATACCAGTAATCGGAATGGCGTTTAGTTCAGGATTTTTTTCCTATGGCGGCGCCTGCGGGCAGACTTGGTGCACCCTTCAACCATGGGCTACGTGTTGCAGCTCATATTGCACCTGACTGTGCATTCATGGCCGCATTGGCATACAACGGTGATGAGATTTATTTAGTGACAGCTACCATATTACCACATCGCAGCTTTGCACTACTCACGGCAAGCAAGCAAGTCTTCGGTAGTCCACATAATATTAACGCGCCCTGTCTGAGTACGTTGGAAAAATATGAGTGTGGGTTAATTAAGGGCTTTTAGTTGTAAATCGAAAGTTACCGTAGTGTCTTTGGTCAATAGATGAAACTTGCAATGCCGTATTCTTTTTTTTATTTCATTTGACTTCCTAATGAAAGTAATGGCGTTACGACAGCTGTTACACAGAGTACTATCGGCAGTTATCAGCAATGGAGAATTCGAGCCAAAAATTCTGCTGCAAAAAATAAAACATTTTTTTGCCAGACGTACGAAATAGAGGAAGAATAGTAATTGATTTCTCTATAGATAGCATAATTTCGTTAATGAATATTTTGAAATAACAGCTTTGTAGCAGATAAAGCAATTAAGAAACTGAGAACAGTGTGTTTACAGAATTCCTACGTATGTATAAATGCTCTGATCAGGGCGATTTTCGTAGTATTGATTCCGACAATGAGCGATGAACCACATGACGAGGATACGTGCATATAAACGGAACACGGCATGCCCAGGAGAACAACCAGAAAACTTGCACGATTTAGGTAATTCCTGTGGATTCATATCGAGAAACTATGCTTTTATCAAAATCAATGCATTTATTTCAGGAGCGCTACACACAATCATGTAGGCAATCGATGCCAGAAGCTAAAATATCTAGGGACCGAATTGGTGACGCATAATAACTGCTCAAATTACAACAAACAAATGATTAATTATCTTAGGTTTATTCCCGCTTCATTAGTATAAGTAATATTTTACCATATGTGTGAACATTGCTATCTTTTTTTTGCTCTCTATAGAGCTTACAGATTATTGAGCTTGAGCCATCACAGGCGATATCTACAAGGCTTGCCATCTCTTGCGTTCACCAAGACAGGCTCGCCAGGTAATCTGCTATTGCACCTGCGATCCTTCGCTCGAAATTAGTTCACTGTGTAGTAAACGGCTTCACACTGTCTTTCCCCGAATTATGGGCCCACCCGCCGCTATATCAGTGGCTATGGCGTTACCCAGACGGGCATGATGTCACGAGTCCGATTCCCAGCCACAGCGGCCGCATTGCAATGGTGGGCGGAATTCAAAAAATAAATGATGGTGTTCCGTGAATTGGTGGCACAATAAAAAAATTTAAACACGGGGGCCAAATAAATTTTCGATCCTTCCGCTACACGGTTCCTATCATGCACTGCGCAGTTTATGGATGTTAGACTGCATAATTTCACAGTTGGAGGCCCAATATGTGTAAGACAGACAGAGTAGCCGCACCTGTGTGTATGGGATAGCGCCCAGTCATGATCGCTGTCCTTGACGGTGTGCATAAGGGCTGGTGGTAGAGTCTCGTGAGACGGACTCCATTCCAGGCCAGAGCATCGATATTTGGAGTGCGTATCTGCGGGTTCCCATTGTAGCTGAGGTCGGCCCAACCCTGTGGATAAACTTTAGTCAATATCAGTGATCAGAGCACCGGCTAAAGGAAGCTAGGAATTCCATTTAGTGACGTAAAGAGCGTAAGTATCTTAATGTGTTCTCTTTGTTTTAGGCAAGGCGGTTTATATTTGGGCCCAAATATAAAACAATTCAGCCATACAAGGATGACATAGAGGCACAAAGTATTTATATACACAGGTACTCCTGCATGTGAATCTTTTGTGCCTCTACCACACCGTGCCCTAGTCCTGTTGTGCATGTCTCAAATTTGTGTCACGCACATTAACGTCGAGTCCAATGCACTGTCACAGCTGATGGGTGGGTCTCGTCGGCTGAGCTCACTGAGGCAGTACGAGTGTCTCAGTTGGAAATATTAGGCCAGTTCAAAACAGGGAGAAAAACCATGGAATGGGTAGGAATGCAATGTGACAGAGGTGCCCCGACTGGCAAGAAGGACATTCCGTTGGACGTGCATTAACGCTTCCGAATTGCCTCCCTACCTAAAACTATGCATCCTATCTACAACAAAGAGAGGAGAGCTCACAGGGCTAAGGCTCTAGTAAATAAACTTAAAAGCACACCTGGCGCATAAAGTAGCGTACGTGGACGCCGCTTGAGGCCGAGACGCGGCCGCGGTATAGACGGTGGTAGATGGCGACGGGTGTGTCAAGATAGCGTGCTCCACGTGCACGAGGGACGCCTGTACAGCCGAGGAGGTTGCAGTAGCACTCGCTTGTGCGGGTACAAAAGCGGGAGTCATATTACGCGATAGCAAATTAGCTATCCCAAATTTTACCAAAGGGAGAATCTCGGAAGAGGCCCTCCAAATTCTACTCAAAACCCCTCCTAGCAGGGACATAACTTTTATTTGCGTTCCGGCGCATGAAGAAGTCCCAGGTAACGAAGCCGCTCACGAGCTCGCTCGAGCACTCTACCACCGTGCAACTCTAGAGCAGCCAGTTCCAGGGATCAAAGATAACACCATCACATACAAGGAAATTGTAGATAATTTCAAAGCTGAAAGAAGAATCTTTCCCCCTCCGAATCGATCTCTCTCACTGGAGGACGCTCGCATTTGGCGGCACCTCCAGGGAAATAATTATATATCACCATATTGGATCTGCTTATCAGACGAGGGACTATAACGGCGCCCTCTGCAAAATTTGTAAGGAGAAAGGTACGCTAGACCATGTAATATGGGAATGTGCTGGCTCCCCAGGGGCCAAGGAAAACATTGACAGTATAGAGAAGCCTGGGAGGCCTTGCTCCAGAGCGCGGCTGAAGACGACCAGAGTCGAGCAATCCGCCTGGCCGTTGAGGCCGTGAAGACTCGCCGTCTTCAACGCGCAGGGACTGCTTCGTCCTGCCTTCCTACCTACGTGTGGGTTAAGAGGCGGGCACCCCTGCTCGGTGGAATAATAGAGTTTTCAATCAATCAGTCGTCGGGATGTATGCCGTCTCACGCTTTCCTGAAGTGTGGTGTACAAAATAAAAATAAAAGAAGACACTGGCACGTCACATCTTTAAACTGTTTCCCGATAAGCCCCCCCCCCCCCCCTTCCTCTCACGCCATGGCTCCCGAGCGCTTGTACCGTTGTGTTCTTTAACTAGAACAGAAACTGCACAAAAAAGGAATGCAATTCTACCTCAAGTTGACTTTGATCAAAGACAATCTTCCTGAGCGAGGTGGGGGCGAGGATTGGGTGTGTGAACACTATATTGCGATAGCTCCGCTAGGGCGATAACGTTTGTTCTACGTTTACTAGATCTTAAGTGAACTTCAAAATTTGTCTGATCAGTTATCATTTTCACCATAGTCGTCACATACCAAGTGGACCCACTTGCACGTACCAAGCTGCAGCTATCATAATCGAAGGGGCACATACATATCCAATAACACATACCTAGTCACAACATACATAGTGGCCCTCAGTGGCTCATACACCATGTGACACATTCAAAGTGGCACTTATATTTACGCTTCACTATCTCAGGGATCGGCCCATGAAAGTGACTGGAAACACAAATATCTTATACGGGAATAAACAAGGGGGCGGGAGTGTAGTCCCCAAGGAAGACTTCTTTAAAGGCCCCCTCACCAGGTCTAGCCATTTTGAGCTGACAAGCGCAGTGCATACAATGTGCGCAAGCGATCATGTCTGCTAAGTATTACACCTCTACGTGCCCCAGAAACAGGTCAAATTTCGAACTAAACGCCGTTCGCCCTTCTCTTCGCGGGTGCCGCGCTGCCAGCCGGAGAGTCGACGTATTTCACACAAGTGCGCCTATGTAGATCGCAGTGCTCTGACGGCGCTCGTAGTGACATTTCACTTAGAGAATTATTGAAGGCAACATCAGTTACCTGTTTAACCTACTGCTTCAATCGACGGATTAAAGTTTAGAGAACTAGTAATAAAACGTACAGACCGGATGTCTGCGTGCTATTCTTTTACTTCGCACAGCAGCACGAGAGATGTACTTCCGTTTCGTCTGCTTGTTCCCACGTCGTGCAGTCACGCGCACTGATGATGAAAGTATGTTTTCGTAATTTGTGGTTCGTATCAAGAAACTATTATGAAATAAAGAAAATAAACTTTCTTGCCAAGGCGGGATTCGAACCCGCGTACCCACGGTCCCAAGGCGAGCATCGTAACCACTAGGCACGCTTGCAGAACATGCATTTATGCTACCACATGACTGCGTCCGAGCGTCGTCGTCTTCGTCCACAGCTGGCGCGTTCGCACGCGCTCATGCTCTGCGAGGTGAAGAAGACGTTTTGCGCGCTGTGCTCAGGGGCGAGATAAAGAAAATGAGAGCCAGAGAGAGAGAGAGACAGAGGGATTCACGGAGTGGGTCTGATGGAACGCGTTGTCGGCATTCCAACGCGGTGGAACGCGGTGTCGGTGATGCACGCTGCGCTATGCAACGCGTAGTGACGACCGTAAGTCCGAGAGAGAGAGAGAGAGAGAGAGAAAGACTCGCTTTCACGGAGCGGGTCTGCTGGAACGCGTTGTCGGCATTGCAACGCGGTGGAACGTGGTGTCGGCATTACGGCCAGCTTGGCTGTGTCTCGAGCTTTGCGCGGCCTAGTGCAAGGTTTCGCTTTTTATTGCGATAGCAATTATATGGACACTCCAAAGCAGATTTCTGCCGTCGGCGTCGCCGTCGTCGTCGCCGTTGCCGTCGCCATCGCCGTTGCCGTGAGGTTCCGTATGACGTCAGTGGAGATGAAATCGTCGCCGCGCGCCGCCGAACGCTGTATGTGCGAGTGAAAGGGCGCGAGGGACGCGCTCTAACTGGGAGTGAACCCACGGCGAACAAACGCGCGTTCTGCGCCGTGCTTCCTTAAGGGCTGCAGAAGTAGGCGTCTCTTTCCTTCTTTACAATCACCATATATGAGAGCAAACGCGCCTTCTTCCGACACGCGAAAGGCGGTGGGGGGGGGGGGGGGGAAGAGAAGTGACGGTTAGCGGTGGCACCAAGTGCCTATTTATATCAGAGGCTCCTGCAACAGTCGGCAACGCCGCACGCATTTTGTGCGAACGCGGGCAAAACGCCGACGGCGTCGACATTAGTTCTGCGTGTTGCCGGTGCTGCTGCATGTCCAAGTTTATACAGCTGATAAAGATACTATCATTACTCCGTATAGCTCTCTACAAATTTGCTATCGCAATTGGTGCTTCGCCTTTCAGTTGAAACTGCGACCACTTTTTTGATACCGGGACGTAATGAAAATTCACGCATAAACTCTTGTGGCAGTTGTCAAATTATGCGTAAGCATTGTGCCACTTGGTCATCTTCATGCAGCCCAGTGTCATTACCAACGTTATGAAACTTGATCCGACCAGTATAAACGACAGCGCTGTGGCGACACGTACTGCTGCGGATGGTGGCGCAAGGTGAGTTCATGACGCAAGGAAGCTACCTCAGGTGGCGGCAGCTGCGTTTATTACATTCTGATTATTATAAACCATTATCAAAATTTTGCGTCTTATCCATTCACGTGGGGTCATTGTGAACCGTGATCAACCGTACCCTGACGGTGGCTGCACATGGCGTGACCGCGCGTGCCCTATCTTCAAAGCGAGCTGCGATGGGGACAGGGTGCGGCGAGTGCTGCTATACCTTTGTCTGCACTGTGCTCTCGACGATTAGTTCGCGTTCAACTGAGACACGCGGGCCCTATCTTGAAAGGGATCTGCGTTGGGGACGCCGCTGAGTTCGCGTTGAAGTGAGAGGCAGCACGAAGGTCAATCCGCTTGCTGCTGCGGACCGTATCTTGAAAGCGATCGTCTTACGTGATGGACGGACGGACGGGCCGACGGACTGGTTTCCTCGTTGGTTAGACATACAATGCCTCCGCATTAAAAAAGTCGCACTTTCGCCTGAAAGGCGAAACATCAATTGTGATAGCAATTTTACTAGTAATGAGCTATACGGAGTAAGGATAATAGTTTTGTCGGCTGCATAAAAATGGACACATTCCCTTACTAACGGAAATAACAAGCATGGTGTGAGCGCGCACAATAAAGCATGAATACATCACACTCGATTATCGCAGACAACTACCGTCACAACGCTGGAATGAGCAAGCGCGGCTGCAGCTGCGAGCGAAGGTTCGTGCGGTCTATCGCTTCAACGAAAACTGAGTGTCGAAAGCACAGCGCATACAAAGAGCCGTGGGGAGATCGCTTTCAAGATTAAGTTCGCGTGACAGGCCTCAACCGCGCAAACCACAAGTACGCAGTCGCTGGCATAGTAGAAGCCGCGCCCCCTCCCTGCCGCGTTGCCTTCCCGCTTTCCTCCTTTCGCGGGGTAGATTTAGGTGCCAGTTTCCCTTGCGCCCGGTCGCAAGATGCGCATTTTGTGCCGCATCTAAACGTTGCCTCCCCTGGCTCCCTCCCATCCCCCCACGGCCTTTCGCGCGACGGAAGACATTGATTTGCTCTGCGCCATGCGTTCTCTCTCTCTGAAAACGCGCGTCGCTCGCGCACTTTCACTCGCACATACAGCATACGGAGTGCAGCGACCATTTTAGCGCCGTTGGACTTTATCCGGAACCTCACGGCGACAACGACGGCGAAGGCAGAAATGCGCTTGGAGTGTCCATATAATTGCTATCGCAATAAAGATAGCGCCGCCATTACCAACTTCCATAACTTCGAATGATCTAGAGCGCGTAGCTCCTCATCATGACCTCTGATATAAGGCGGCGCACGTGGGTGCCTGGGGCGCACTGAAATACTTGGAAGCAGTTTACTGGGATTTACGTCATAGCCACAAACACCAGGTGTACGCGTCGTCTGCTAAGGTGCTGTTTGAAAGCTGGTAACGAGAAAACTATGCACTTACAAACTCTGCATGCGGCTTTGCCAAAATTGCTTTAGTGCCAGATACCACTCATTTATAACAAATTTTGCGGGCAAATCGGATACGGTGGTGGCATAACTTCATTTTATTTCCTTGGGTTGTCATAGAAGTGCATGGGTTGGTTTGAACCTAACCGATATAGAAAAGCGATGCAAATAGGAATCTGGAGCACTGCTTAGATAAAACAGGATATGCAAAATTATCTGCTTCAATGACTTGGCATTGGCATGACCATGATTTACAGATGACTGGATGGAAGGAGAGGGAGAGGCACACTGTTCATTGTGTATGGGAGTGGATTGTTGGGCTATTTGATACATGGTTATACTAGGAGAATCTCTTAAAGTTAACTTGTTCTTCCAAACACCTTCCTGTCGATTTGTCTATGTCTGCCTCTCGAAGTTTTCACTTTTTCAAGTTTGCTGACATTCTCCTAGTATGTTCATTGTTTATGCTGCCCTTGTGCACTATGAGGTACAGTGTGAAATAGAAAGTGTGATATATTTGTATTCCGCTTATTATGTGCCTATTTAATAGCATTTTGTTGAACGCGGTAAGATTATAAAGCAACTGTTCTTTTTTTTTAAGATGAGCGAAAATGACAAGGAAGGGTGTTGCTTGCTCGGTTGGTCGTTGTGTAATTATAAGGCCTAATTTTAACTACGAAGGAAATAATCTAATGCTTTCAGGCGCTATCCTTAACTTCACCCATTAGAACTATTTCCCGAAATCAAAGAGTAAACTTGTAAAGGAATTTTTATTCCTCACGCAGGAGGTATGGTTGTGGTGTATTGTTAGAACACCTGCTCCAGAGTTGTGCGATTCTTGGTTTCAACATTCGTAAATTTCAGAATTTAGTTTCCGAGGCTTCGTGGTGGGATGTTGCAAGCAGCCGCGATTGTTAAAGGAATCCTCAAGTTACAGAGTTAACCTTATTGTCATGGCTCACTGGAGACAAGAGCGAAGAGCGGTATTTAATTGAGATAATTAGGACAAAACGCTCAGTCCAAACTTCTTCTCTACCACCTCGCTTGCACGCTCGAGGTTATTGTCTTCGTCGTCAGCGTGGTTGGGCACAGATAGCGTCGCGGCATTTGCCCCCTCCAGAAGGAGCATCGTCCCGATGCTCGGCGGGTAGCACCCGCTGATCATCAAACCAAAGAGTACCCATGTCATTCAGAAAAATAAGGTTGCATGCGCACCACGTGCACAGTCTCAGGCAGGTTCATACGGCGCCTTGAGCAGGATGGACTGTCAGGAACAACTTCATAGTTGACGTTGCTAAGCCGTCGTAGAACCTTGTATGGACCGAAGTATCGGCGTAGAAGTTTCTCCGCGAGGCCCCGGCGGCGTACTGGAGTCCAAACCCAGACTCTTTGGCCGGGATGGTAGACGACGCATCGATGGTGTTGATTGTAACGTCGGGCATCTCGGTCTTGCTGGCTAGTTATGCGAACGCGCGCGAGCTGTCTTGCTTCTTCGGCGCGCGCTGTAAAATCTGCGGCGTCAGTCTCGGAATCACTGGAATCATGAGGAAGCATTGTATCCAGTATCCAGCATTGTAGTCGCTTCTCGACCGTGGAGGAGACTGAATGGTGTCATTCTTGTTGTTTCTTGCCGAGCCGTATTATAAGCAAAGGTGACGTAGAGTAATATTTGGTCCCAGTTCTTGTGATCAACATCGACATACATGCACGGCATGTCTGCGAGAGTCTTGTTGAGGCGCTCCGTAAGTCCATTACTTTGCGGGTGATAGGCTGTCGTCCTGCTATGTGCCGTGCCACTGAGCGTTAGTACAGTTCGCAAAAGTTCAGCCGTGAACGTGGTTCCCCTGTCGGTTACGATGACCGCTGGAGCACCGTGCCTCAGGACGACGTTTTCAATGAAGAACTGTGCGGCCTCGGCTGCTGTGCTGCTCGGAAGTGCCTTGGTTTCTGCATATCGCGTGAGGTAGTCTGTCGCAACTATGATCCACTTATTTCCGGCGGCAGATATTGGGAATGGGCGCAAAAGGTCCATCCCAATTTGTGCAAACGGCGTTTCCGGCACTGGAACAGGATGCAATAGTCCGGCAGGTTTCGCAGGTGGTACTTTTCGTCGTTGGCAGTCAACGCACGTTCGAACGTAGTGCTTCACCTGTGCTGCGAGCCGTGGCCAGTAGTACTTTTCTTTGATCCGCGCTAATGTTCTTGTGTACCCTAGGTGGCCTGAGGTAGCTTCATCGTGACAGGACTGCAATATTTCATTGCGGAGAGCTTTAGGGACGACTAGTAGATATCTGTGCTCTGTTGAAGAGAAGTTATTTCTAAAAAGAACACCTTTGCGTATGCAGAATGACGACAGGTACCTTGAGAACAATCCAGGCTTGTTTGTGGTGCGGCCTTCTAAGAAATCAATTAGAGAAGCGAGCTCCTGTTCCTCTTGTTGTTGTTGAGAGATGGTGGCCGCATCAACAACTCCTAAAAAGCCTGTGGATACGTCATCATCACCGCCTGACGACTCGATCAGCGATCTGGAGAGGCAGTCAGCATCTAAGTGCTGCCTACCCGATTTATAGACCACTGTCATGTCATACTCTTGAAGCCGTAGGCTCCAGCGTGCCAAACGTGCAGATGGATCTTTCATGTTGGTCAACCAACAGAGAGAATGGTGGTCACGTATGACTTGAAATGGGCGGCCGTATATGTACGGGCGGAACTTGGTAACTGCCCATACTACAGCCAAGCATTCCTTCTCTGTGGTGGAGTAGTTCGTTTCGGCACGTGACAGTGTTCTACTCGCGTAAGCGATGACTCGCTCAGCGCCGTCTTGCCACTGAACAAGGACGGCGCCTAGAACTACGTTGCTGGCATCAGTGTGGATCATTGTGGGCGCATCCACGTCAAAGTGGGCAAGAACAGGTGTAGTTTGTAGACGCTGCTGCAACTCATTAAATGCCGCCTCCTGCTCCTCGCCCCACACAAACCCGACATATTCTCTTGTTAGGCAGGTGAGCGGTGAGGCGATTCGTGCAAAACCCGCAATTAATCGCCGGTAATATGCGCATAGGCGCAGGAAGCGTCTGACTGCCTTCTTGTCCGTAGGCCTTGAAAACTTTGCGAGAGCTGCGATTTTCTCAGGATCAGGTCTGACACCTGTGTGGCTTACAACGTGGCCCAAAAACTGTGAACTTGCAGGCGCCGGCTTGCGCGGTGCACAGGTGTCTCCACGCGTGGATGATGTATTGAAGGACTGGATGCAGAGCTACTCGCAAGAGTCGTCCCAATCATTAGGCGAGGATGCGATACCCAGCACCTCCACTAGTGTCGCGGCTCACTGGATACAAGAGTGAAGAGCGGTATTTAATTCAGATAATTAGGACAAAGCGATCAGTCCAAACTTCTTCTCTAGCACCTCGCTTGCACGCTCGAGGTCATCGTCTTCGTCGTCAGCGTGGTTGGGCAAATATAGCGTCGCGGCAATATTCCCAGCTCTTCACTACTTAGCACAGAAAAAAATTATGCAAGTGTTACATGTTTTACAAACATGTAACGTCTTAATCGTTGTCACGATTAATATTTGTTTCGGAAGAATTGTGGCAACTGTCAATCGGAGCGCACGACAGAACTCACCGAAATCTCCACGCCTACAGGTCGTGGGCCAGTGCCGTCAACGCCTTCGCAGATGTACGGGCAGTTTGGGAACGCTGGCATGATGAGCAGCATCGGAATGAGCGGTGGAAGAAGACGAAGACGAATGCGCGAGCAGTGGCATGAACGCGAGAGGCAGTATGGGAACGCTGGCATGATGAGCGACGTCGGAGCCAGCTGTGGCAGAAAACGACGACGAGCGCGCGAGCAGTGGCACTAGGCACACGCTGCTAGGCTACCGACCGTGGGACATGTTATTTTTTTATTTTTGTAGTTAGTCTTCTCTTAATTTTTCATTTAGTTAGTTTATGTATAGGACTTCTCAAAATCTGTGTTAAGGAGTTGCTAAAATCTTAATTTTGATTGTTCACCTTTACAACTTTTGTTCGTTGTTGGGCGTATGTTTTATTTTATCCAGTGTGGCCAATCCTCCTCGTGGGTACGAGCCATGTTTCGAGGCAACAACGACAACAACTCTTAGTAAGCCAGAGCCGTGGATCAGCCATGGCTTCAGGGAAGCGTGCTCGTCTGGCACCCCGGAGGTCTAGACTGGATTCCCACTGAGACCGACCTTTATTTCTATCTTTCTCCTAAGGATATGTTTTTTTTACATAATCAATGACAGAGAAAGTGGCAAGACATCATTATGTTCGACAGACATAGGCAGACAGAAAGACAGTTTAGAAGCAGCGCTATAAGATAACTGCTCACCAAATCATCGGCAAGTATAAACACGATGTGAGGCGGCCGCGTACGTGACGACGCTTGCATCCGTCCATCGCGCGTTGTCAGCCACAGCAGCAACACGACCAGCGCTGCTGCTACCAGCAATAATGTGAAGACTGTGACACAATGCAGCGGGCTTCTTCGGTGTCCTTGAGCGGCGACTGCGGGTGGCGTCACAGGCGAAATTCCTACGCCTGCGTCACCGCCACCGTGGTTAAGAAACCATTGTTCTGCTTTGGCATCCTCTTCTGATCCCGTGAGAGCCCTGCGCGTCAAAAGTGAGGGTACAAAACAGTATTTCTATGCCACTCTGCTCGGCATGCCTTTTCCGGGACCAGTACACTAAGAAGTTGGTTCCGGTTTTGAGGATGTGCACATACAAACATTAGGTTCTCTCAATTTGAAAACAATGGAGTGGCTATAATATTAGATAAACGACATATAATATAAAGAAGCATTATTGAAGTTCGCGATAAACTCAATTCGAGCTCAAACAATACCGGTTCGCTGCGGGTGATCTTTAGAAGCTCTATGCTACAGTTTTGTGCGCGTATCGTGTTGGAGTCGGAGCCGCGTAAGCTCACGCATAGGTAGTAACCAGACGCGTATCTCCTGTTCCACGTGGTTGAGCCGTTAGAGAAAATTTCGCAGATGCAGACTGCATATTTGAATCTATGGTAAGCGAAGCGTTCGTGTAGCGGGTAGTTAAATACTACAAAATCTAAATGGCGATGCGTGCAACTGCCTTTATAGTTATTTTATGCATCGTGCAACCTCATGAAACCTTTATGTTTGTCCACTACAATAGTCACAACTTCAATGACAATGTTATGCAGCAATATTGATAACAGTTCATTCGAATGCGCACGGTGAGACGTCGACGGAGTATTGTCACGAGGATGAATGCGATATCTAGTGTTTGTTAAGGTTGGCTATCATTCGCCTATTTCATTTCAGCGCCTGTCACCAAATGGAAAGTGGAGTGGCACGTGTGCCTGTACGCGAACGGCCTCTCGTACGCAATGCTGTGCGACTTGGCGCACTCTGCCACCTTTCAAGTAATCTGTACTTGGCGTTGGCACGATAGAAATAACTGTGCCGTTCTGGCCTAATGTTTAGAGTTCCGGACTACTATGCAGGAAGGCAGAGGGTGAGTCCCACCTTGCGCAAATATTCGTTTCTTGATTTTCGTTGTATCAACTACTGCGCTAGGATGCCCCATAGGTAACGTGTATGGCTGTAAGGTATGGTAGCTGGCTAATCTAAAAGATGTCTGGTAACGCTTTGCACGTAACCAAGAAAGACAGTAACCTGGCGTTAGCAGGAGCTCGGTTTCGTGTGAGCGAATGATGAAAGGCAAGAAGAACAATAAATGACACGAAGCGTTACAAAATATTGTCACGTGAAAGCACAGTAGGGAAACTATTTACAAGGTGAATTTAGAAGGGGTATCAAGCCCTGGCCAACATGGAAACCAGCCGGCATCAAACAAGGCATGTCGTCGGAATATGGCGGAAGATACAGATAGGCATGAATCATGATCACTATTGTGGTAACTACACCATACAGATCAGTCGCTCAATCTGCCTATTATTTCTGCGGATGGCTTGATTTGAGTGCGTGGTGTCAGCTAAATATTTACTGTGTATGCATCGCGAGATTTATGGGCCTTGTACCACATTCGGTGTATGAGCACATAAACCGGCATGTGAGAAGATATCTTGATTGATGGTTCATTGTAATTATGTTCCAGCAACGCGAGAGCTCAGCTCTCGATCATGGTGTTGGCGCCATGAGTAAAGTACACTCCAATCTTCTCCGCTACAACAGACCTCCGAAAAAGGGAGACAATTTACGAATCAAGAGAAGGGAAAGACAACCAGGCGCTAATAAGACTCGAGGTGCTCTTATATTCACGGGTTCACTATCGCGGCGACGTAGTTCAGCAGATGGCGTGAGAGGCTGGATGACGTAATTCACAGGGGACGTCGCCTGCACAACACGGTGGAGGTAGTGGTACTTGGTGAGGATCTTAGAGGAAAGACAGGGAGTGATTGAAGGGATCCAGAGCCAGGCCATACAGGGTAACCGGCCGTAATGCGCATGTGAATTGTTGGTCATCATGATGGAAATTTCGGTGGCAATTGATCATTATTTGCAAAAGAGTGGACAAGCTAGCGGCAATCCTCCGCCCATATGCAACTTCAAAACATGCACTTTATGGGCAAGGCAGGTAAGAAATAATCGCGTAAAGAAAGGAGGAACGTTCACGGCCATCTATGAGGAAGACAGACAAAACCTCGTCCTTGCTTGCGGGGTGGTTATAGGAGTAGATCACCAAAGGTACCAGGATGTTACAGTTCGTATGGTCGGATTCAGTGAACATAAATAGCGTGTTACCCAGTGTGCCATTGAATCGCTCTGTCAGGCTCTTAGTTCTTAGGTGACTGGTGCGCTGAAACGCACGGCATTCAGTTAGGAGCGTGTTAATTACCTGAGATAACCACACACGACCTATCTAACTAGAAAGTTCGGGGTCGCACCATGACGGAAAATAAAGCGTGGAAAGAGGAAGCACGCAACGCCGTTGGCTGTAGGATCTGGTAGGGGTAGCTGTTTCCATAAAGCACGTCATATGTTTGACAGCCAAAGTATTCTCTAGGTTTCCAATAGATGTGCAAAGATCAGCAAAGACTGATGCATATGCTGTCGAATAGTAGAGCAGCGTCCACACTTTGCTACAAAATACTACACGTATGGCGAGCAGCAGCTTTGTGGCCTTGGCCCGCTCCACGTGAGCGGATGGATCCCTGCACAAAATTGTAGAAACTTTTACAGCAAAAAGCAAAAGTGGAGTCTGGCACAAGTTTTGAAGAGACCTGAAACAGCGCATATCGCGTCCGAGTGAAAATATGAGCAAACAATGGCGCAAAGCTGGCGAGAGGCGACGAATAACCAGCTGTGAACACCGGAAACCTAGTTTCAGCAATAGAGCAATCCGTCCTTCACGGCAAAGTGAGAAGCTTCGAATAGCACGAGATGTGCGTGGCATCGGAGAGAAGTTGTAAAGGTAGTCTAAATGAGCCGAAATCCAGCAGTGTTTGCGCTGCTCCGAATGCATGTATAGTAGCTCTAGTATGAAAAAAACACAGTCAAAGACAGAGACGTCAGCCACGTCACATGACGCGGGGAAGCAATAGTGAGAATCCGCATCGTAGTTTTTATGGACACACCCATACCTAGCACGCAGGCCGAACTCATTCAACAGAAAAGCCCACAGTGCAAGGTAGCCAAACGTATTCTACACTGTCGGCAGCCATCACAAGGCGTGGTTGTCACTAAGGACGTCAAATGGAGGGCCGTACAATCGTGGTTTAGAATTTCCGAGCGGCGATGTGATAACCAAGCATTTGTTTACTGTAATTCGGTGATTCAATTCGACCTTGATTAGTGTGCTGGATTTCATAGGCCTCTACACATTCATCGTATCTATAAATTTGCGCTGAGAGAGCTTACTACCGAGCCTTACGCCGCATAGTTCCAGGTGGACTTTCGTGGAGCAGGTAGAATTGAACTGATGCAATATGGGAATCACGGAGAAAGCTTTGTCACAGAGTATGTTACGATTCACGCGATCATACATTCCATGAAACATGGTCAATAGCGGAACCTTCTCTGCTTCATCCGACAAGTCCGAACTTTGCCGTGTTTCAAGAGTAGCTCTATAACTGACACGTAACACAAGGACGACACAATACGGCGGACAAAACGCTGCGTTTAAACTTTTCATTTTTTTTACTACGTACTGGTTTGCACAAATTCGACGTCGGCAATGGAGCTGGAAAGAGAGCACTTTAGCATCAAGATTTTTCTAGTGATGGTGCTAAAGTGTTTAGGTATTAATTGTACTAAAGTACATGGCGCTAAAGTGGTTAAATGCTCACAGGCTTTAGTGTTTTATTAGGTGCTTCACAGATCGTTTGCCTCCACGCGCTAGAACCTTTCCACTGCTTCGAAGAACACAGAACGCGGGCAAATTCACTGGAAGATAAAAACAGGAGTGCGCACACTGGGCAACCGCATTCAGTGACAAAAACATTGCCTCTGTGGAAAAATAAAGTACCTGCGTGATAAAAGCGTGGAAAGCTATGCGAGTTTTAAGAATCCTGGTGGTGTGCCAGTTGGAGTACGCAGAAAGTTTCAGATCAGTGTCTGTTAAAATTAAGGAGCAGGGAGGTCGCTAAGAAGTAGTGGTTTAGCATTAAATATTTGCTATTATTTGCGCACAACATGGCGGTGTATAGATAGCCGCATGCAATAGCCAGCTACTCGAAAAGTTTGCTTCATTTGTTGCTCTCCCGCACTGGACAAAGAACACGTTCAGTGCAAATATATATAACATAGCCCACATAACTTCGAGCTTTAAAATATCTCCATATGAATATCTCTCACCGTGTGTACTAAATGTTATCTATATTCTTTATTCCTGCGGGCTAGAATTCTATGAGTTGTATGCACAACGGGTCAACTTCAAGGAGTAACTTATGACGGGAATGTTTGCAATATTCCTATCCGTATTTCTGTTTCTTGGTCGTCTGATATGTATCATATTGTTACGCCAAATCATTTTTAGGTGTAAACCCAGAACGCACGTAAGAGTGTCACAATATATACCGACCTCAGCTTGTGGTACGAGTATCATTAATTTGGATGTAGCGAAATTATTCGTAGCTACCTCCGCGCGCGTAACCACATCTCTGTGTGTATAGGGAGAGCCAGTATACCTAAAGAAAGGGCGTTAGAAACTTTTACAAGGTGAGATGTATATGGGAGGAGAAAGTACCGAATACTAATTATCGCAATCAGCATTATTGCGTAGGTTCTGTAACTGCATTCCTACACAACTGCAATGCTAGATTTACATTATAACGTAATGTAAACAACAATAAGAACGATTGGTATTCATTGAGAAGCATAATACAAATCCAGGGGCTCGATTTCATCTGAGATGCAACCATCTAATGCAAATAGAAAGAAACCAAATGAGCTTCTCTGTAACCTTTGCATAGTGTCCGAGCTAACATTTTCATTATACAAACGAATAATGTGCACTCATACCTTCACACGTCCGTGGAAATGGCGGACGCAGTTTTGAAGTTGGATGACTCTACCGTTACCTGACGCACCAAACTACCGGCGATGTTTGTGACGTGCTCTAACACTATACAAAACAGCAAAAATATCGAGGAAATTTGAAACACTTTGTGTTGAAAATTAATTGGGTAATTCGCAATAAGTTTAAGCTATCTGACTGTTTGATATTTGATAACTGTATACCACCAGCCACGGCCACACCAAATGTTTTGTCCTGCGAACACATATCTGTTATAAATCGGAGCTTGTCTTTTTTTGTGTTAATCAAATTGAAATTCTGGAATTTTGTGGGCGTGTTGATAAGCGCTGTTACGAAGACCTCAAACATGAATACTTAAACACAATAAAACGTTTAAAATCCTCGTCAATTCCGGCAATTTACGGTGATATTCGTACTGCAAACTCATAAAGCAAGTTGTGACACCAGTTTTCGGGCCCTGAAATGATATAACAGCGCCAATCATGTTTGATATTTGACTACACGGCCAAACTTATTTTTTCCCTAACATCTCACGTTCGTTTACGGTGTCCTTAGTACTTGAATAAAAACGACACTCTCTTACAGCAACCACATTCGCTTGAACCTCGCTGCTGCTAGGAAGGCTGAATTTCCATTCTCGTCAATATTTCGACTTCAAGTGCAGTTTCTCTACAGGATAGAAGCAATATAGCTCTGCAACTGAGTTTGTGGGAGTTAGGTCAAGCTTGAAATACTTTCCGGCACATACGTTTGCTTTGCAAAGACACATCAAGTGTTCATAGTCACGTTTGATTTTCACTACTAACACAACAGTGTTCAGCAATTTTGTTGATGATATTTTATTGACTAAATAATAATTGAATAGTTAGTGGCTGCTCTGTAGTGCTAATAGTCTTCAGCCGGTGTTTTGTTCAGGAAAACGGACACCAAAGAAATACCTTAAGTATTTACGCGTCAAGCACTGCAAAAGTGTACGCCAGCGAATATTCGTTATTATGACAGGCCGTAAATAACTGTTAGATAATTTTAGGCTTAATTTTAGCGATTGCTGCAACAGAATCACAGCGAACGAGGTGAAAATGAGAGAAATGAGTGTATTGGGAAGTTAATAATTGCAAGGTTCGATAAATAATCGTGGAGTTTGGTGAGGGCCGTGATAAAACAGTACCTGTATAGTAATTGAGTACAATTGAAAAATGAGCGTTTGTACACTGATCAGTTTCCACTGGCTGCGATCCACGCTAACTTGGCTCTTGAATTTTACTTGCATGTACTCACCCTTGAAACGGCCTAGTGCTTGGTCGCCGCCGCATCTAGCCACGTACGCGCCGAATGCGAGAATGGAAAGGAACCGACGCTTCCTGTCGGGACTTTGATGAACGCTCTGCGACGTCGACCGTACGAAAAATGCAGCTGCAATAACTTTTTACAAAAACCTCTCTTTTTTTTCTCTTCAGTCACAACGTAAATGACGCGGATTCTCTCATGTACACATTTGTAGATGAATATACATGTGGCTCTAGGAGCGCAATTTGGGTCGTGATCATTCTTTTGGTAGCAATCACGTCGCTTCATGCTGTTTAAATTACCTATCTTTTGCCTAACCATTAGCGTTGCAATCTGTCGCACCCAGGTTGATATATGTAAGTTCTAAGGACGTGCATCGGTTATGTGCTTCAGAAATCGAGAAGCGATTTAAGCAAGAACTCCAAAAACCACGATTTTTCCCGATGTCGGCTTTCTGTAGACATTACCATTGCGCTACATTGACATGCTTAGGCATCGCGGAAAGATGCCTCGTGCGATGCGAATAAACTTTGCATCAGAGAAGCTGATAGTATGGCTCCGTGTGCTTCGGATTAATCTTTATTGATTTTGGAAATTTGTCCACATGGCGTAAATAAATATATATGTACAAATCCAGTTTCTGTTGTCTCTTTATCTTTGCTGCAGTTGTTTTGAGCAGCCTTCATCATTAGAGTCCTAAAATCCCTTAACTGCCGATGACAACATAACTCGTCATCACAACGAGTGTCCTCTGGTACTCCGGTTACTCCGGTTAACTGGTACTCCGGTTAACCGGTGGTGTCCACCGGTTAACTCGTCGTCAATTTCTGGAAATTCTTGCAAAAAATGCAAAAATATGCGCAAACAATTTTAGAAAAAAATGGCGCAAAACATGCAGGTCTTCAAAAATTCCGCACTTCTCATTTTTTTTCGGAATTTGTCACGGTAGTTATAGAGGCTTAATCGAACAAGTTAAGAAGAAGCACATGAAAGTACTCAAGTGATAGCGTAAATGGTGAAGGCAAGTCACGGTTGTATCGCAGGATCTTAAAACACAGTATTCAAACATTTCTTTATGAATCTTTTATGCAAAATGCCTTCACTTTCATTTGTTCAGAAATTTGGCAGCAGTTTTGATCAGTTTGAGTGCGCTTGCGTCTCTTATACGGAGGAACAGATGAGAAGTTGCTATTTCTTAGTTTAAGAAATGGAGAGATGCTTGAAACAAAATCGGCGAAAATATTGCTTGAAAAGGACTCGAACCCCCTTTAGCGATTTGCTTGCATAACGCGCGACCAACTATATGCTTGAGCAGGGTAGGCAGCGCAATCTTTACTGCATCTGAGGCAGGAACATACATTTGCGCTAACAATTAATGTTTAATATTTTAGGCACCATTACGTAGTGCGTCCGCTGAAGAAAGAAAACTAACCATTTCTGCCACGAATAAAGGTGCACTGTCAACAACTGCATCAAATTTACAAACCTTCATCGGAAGGTGTTTGACATTGCTTTGCAAGGAAAACGAGATGGTAGAATGCATTTTCTATTGAGTCGTCACGAGATATTAATTGAGTATGTATTGATTGTGCAGTCAGACATGTTCCGTTTCCGCATGCATGAATTAAATCTCATGCTCGAAATATATGAATACCTGAAATATTCGCTTAGTGCATTAGCACAAAAAAAAGTTTTTTCGGATATTGTTGCCGGGATGCGGCAAGTCGAACATTCCGTCAAACACCGCAGTACATTCAGTAAAGTGATCTGTAAATATACGCAGCTCATTGAAGCTAAATGAGGACACACTAACGACATGAGGGTAATTCCCCCTGATGTTCAATGCCAGTTGCTTTTTTTTTTGCCCCCACTGATCGGAAATGATCAAAACAACTCACGCCCCCAAGTGCGTAAACCGCGCCTGACGGGCATACTAAAAACATAGGCGCTAGAATGTGAGGCTATTAAAAGCTTTTCTATCCCATTTCTGCAATCACGCTTCGACGATTGTTCAAAATATTTTTGGGTAACCTCCACTTCGCTTGTCTGTCACGCGACGTCAGGAAAACCGCTAAAGTTCCTCATTTGACATGACGTGTGCACACTGATTATGTATGATTAGACCAAAAGAAAGAGAAATAATGAGTTCCGATTGCACACTTTCTCACCATCACTCTTCGCATTCGGTCAAACGATTTCGGGCTGCGCCCACTTCTCCTGTCGGTCACGCGACGTCACAACACCGCGAAAACTGGCCGCGTCAAAGCGACGTTTACGCCTTAAAGATGTATTTTTATGGTGAACCAAACGGAATTTTTTTCGGTATAACTGGAGACTTCCCCGTTCGGAAATGAATGGAACATTGCTGCCCACCGATCGCTCTAGCACTAGCTACTCGGAGCTGCCGGGGAAAATGGATTCATTTGCGTGTTAAACTCTTTGACGTCATGCCGGTCCACCCAACCGGGCAGCTTGGGTGGACCGGCATGTGGGCGTGTTGATAAGCGCTGTTACGAAGACCTCAAACATGAATACTTAAACACAATAAAACGTTTAAAATCCTCGTCAATTCCGGCAATTTACGGTGATATTCGTACTGCAAACTCATAAAGCAAGTTGTGACACCAGTTTTCGGGCCCTGAAATGATATAACAGCGCCAATCATGTTTGATATTTGACTACACGGCCAAACTTATTTTTTCCCTAACATCTCACGTTCGTTTGCGGTGTCCTTAGTACTTGAATAAAAACGACACTCTCTTACAGCAACCACATTCGCTTGAACCTCGCTGCTGCTAGGAAGGCTGAATTTCCATTCTCGTCAATATTTCGACTTCAAGTGCAGTTTCTCTACAGGATAGAAGCAATATAGCTCTGCAACTGAGTTTGTGGGAGTTAGGTCAAGCTTGAAATACTTTGCCTGCACATACGTTTGCTTTGCAAAGACACATCAAGTGTTCATAGTCACGTTTGATTTTTACTACTAACACAATTTCCATTCTCGTCAATATTTCGACTTCAAGTGCAGTTTCTCTACAGGATAGAAGCAATATAGCTCTGCAACTGAGTTTGTGGGAGTTAGGTCAAGCTTGAAATACTTTCCTGCACATACGTTTGCTTTGCAAAGACACATCAAGTGTTCATAGTCACGTTTGATTTTTACTACTAACACAACAGTGTTCAGCAATTTTGTTGATGATATTTTATTGACTAAATAATAATTGAATAGTTAGTGGCTGCTCTGTAGTGCTAATAGTCTTCAGCCGGTGTTCGTTCAGGAAAACGGACACCAAAGAAATACCTTAAGTATTTACGCGTCAAGCACTGCAAAAGTGTACGCCAGCGAATATTCGTTATTATGACAAGCCGTAAATAACTGTTAGATAATTTTAGGCTTAATTTTAGCGATTGCTGCAACAGAATCACAGCGAACGAGGTGAAAATGAGAGAAATGAGTGTATTGGGAAGTTAATAATTGCAAGGTTCGATAAATAATCGTGGAGTTTGGTGAGGGCCGTGATAAAACAGTACCTGTATAGCCGCCCGAGCACCATGTAACCTTCCGGTTACATGGTGCTCGGGCGGCTTGGTTGGCGGCTTCATTACCGGGGTTGCCCGCATGAGCGGGTACCCACACCAACTTCAATTTCATTTATAACAATCTTGGTGCCCGGGATTGAGGTGCCCATGGCGATGGCGGCCTATTCCGCCTACACAATTGAGGATATGTTTATTGTGGCGCAGTTGCTGGTGTGTCCGTCACCATTAGTGACGACAATGACGTGTCGGCCATCACGGGTGTCAGCAGCATCCACGTATATGGCCGGTTTGTTTTTCTTGCATTGCCAGAGCGCCGCCGCCCTAGCCTTGCGTCTGCCGCGGTTTTCAGTGCTCATGTTTTTCGGAAGCAGGGGTATAACGACCTTGGTCCGGATAGTGCTAGGTATCCGGTGTCGTTGCGGGTTGTCTAAGGCTGGGCGATACCCGAAGGTGTCCAGGATCCGCAGTCCCGCCTGTGTGCCGGATAATCGAACTGTTTGAGCCCATTTGTGAGCTTCTATGATTTCCTCCACGTTGTTATGCATACATAGACTCAAGAGTTCACTCGTATTAGTTCATTTTGGTAGCCGCAGAGCCTGTTTGTATAATGTTCGGATTAGACCTTTTAAGTAAGGGCGGACATACGCCACTCGGCTAGGAAAAAAAAGACCTGGATTACTTTGCAGGCAACTTTCTCCTTAACCCCGTGCCGTAGGTTGGACACCCTCCTGAGAAGTTTCAGTAATTGCCCGGCTGTAGTTTGGAGTCGTGTTGTGGCTTCTTGGTTGGGCGTGTTTTGCTGGATCCACAATCATAAAACTCTGATTTTAGGAGCGGGTGGGACCGGTTGTCCAGCTACCTGCACCTGAATGCGGGCGGTCATATTGGCATCCGGGTTTGCGGGATTTTCGTCCCCGGGCTATGAGCAGTTCTGATTTTTTCCGCCAACAGCTGAGGCCATTATTGCGAGCGTGTTTCTGCATTGTGTTAGCCGCTGCCTGCAGTGATTCTGTAATTTCTCCATCCGACCCAGCGCACGTCCAGATAGTCAAGTCATCGGCGTAGATGGCGTGCCCGATATGAGCAATCTCGTTGAGCTGTCGGGATAAGGCTCTCATGGTTCTATTAAAGATTAGGGGAGTAAGTACTGCTCCTTGTGGTGTACCTCTAGTGCCGAGCTCTATGGTTTTGCTTTCAATTTCTCCTATGTTTAGGGTAGCAGTACGGCCCTTGCGGAACGTGGTAAAAATGTCACAGTTTCACCCTAAGGGCGAAGCAATGAATGCGATAGCAACACAGCAATGTCATACGAAGTAAGGTGAGCGGCTTTGGTAGCAATATGAATTGTAGTAAACATGAGCTGATTAAGTAAGCAGGTGTGCTGCGGCGTAAGTAGACCGACATGAAGAGAGACTCGATGACCACGAGAAGGCGCCTGTGAAACGGTGGTGTTGATGAGAAGCGCTTCCCGTGGGCAGCGCGTGCGAAGGGACACACCTGTAGCGCTGCACTGCCGATCCAGGCAGCATTGCATGTGTAGCGTGCGTTGGAAAATGTGGCCCGGCTATTACTAACTGAATGAACAAGCGTGGTGTGAGCGCGCACAAGCAAACATGAATAGATCACACTGAATGACTGCAGACAACGACTGTCAAAACGCTGGCAGCAAGCGCATACGCCGCAGCTGGCGAAGGTATGTGCGGTCTATAGATTCAACGGAAACTGAGCGGCGAATGCACAGCGCATACAAAGGTCAGAGCCGTGTGGAGATAAGAGACGGTGCGGGCGAGCGACGAGCGCGGTTGTTGGCAGAGTAGAACTGCCAACAACAAAATGTCATCCGTACTGCCCTTACGGGCAATACGGATGACATTTTGAAACCCTTAGTGTTGCGCGCTTTGGTGGTTATGGTGGCAAGTTGTCCGTGTTCCAGGATTTGTGTTAGGCCCTGCGTACATTCGGCTCTATATACTGCGCCTATCCTGATAAGCTCGTGGGCTACCACCTGCTCAAATTCTGCGGTGGATTTTCTGTGATTGGAGACGGTCTCAGCTAGCTGAGCAATTGCTGCGTCTAACTTATGTACTCTGTCCGTAGGGTTTGATGTTTCGGACTTCTTGGTTATGCCCCGCATAGGCGCTTTGCGTTTTTTTACAGCGAAGCTGTTGCTGTTATAGGCTAGCTTCCGGGAGATCGCGTCCGGTAAAACACCGGAAATAGATAGACCGGAAGTAGATCAACAATTTCAGAAACGTTGCATCAGCTTCTGGCGTTGTATGAAACGTCGGGATTGCGGCTTTTTTACCGGTCTTTCTGCCCTTCCCGATTGACTCAAACACCACCATGTTCTTGTTATAGCCACGATTGGCCACTGGGCGCAACGAATACTACTGAAAAATAAGAGAAAATGAAATGAATTGATGTAAATAATGGCCCCAGGTGACGTTGGGTACAAGCGCCAGGTGGAGCGATGGAGCGGACCAAAAAGAAGCAAGGGAGCGCCTGCAGCTGTTAGGAGGGTTGACCTAGGCATCGCATAGTGCGTACATAATGTGCTGCATCCGCTGTCTAGGAGTCGTCTGACTCGGCACACTTCGCGCAATTATACACCACTTAGTGAACACTTCAGCCATGGTCAAAGTGTAAAATACGGGTGCTACATCGTTAGCGGCTTTATCACTTGTCGAAAGGCGACTACGTGAGCGCCTTTCTAAGGAAAACCAGCGCAGCTTCTGTCGCTGGATCACCGTCTTATCTTTGCGTGAGCTTGCGAGGCCACAGAGGGACAATAAGACGCCCTTCGCCTACAGGACACCGAAGATAAATTCGTGTCTGGCAGCGCACAGCTTCGAGGATCAACACTCCCCGCTACCGTCAGAACAAATATCTCATGATGTGGGGCAGAGGTCCTGCTTATCAAAAGCTTTTATCCATTATCGCTTAACTCCAATACACGTGTCGGTAAACTTGGAGTGGGTGCATAAGGTGGCACAGAAACTCCACTTAATAAAGGCGACATTCAAGGAACAGTGATCTGAGCCGATTTAATGGAGCTATTCGTTTTCCCAACTCTGTTCCTTTCATATCATCTATTGCTCTTGATAGGCCAGTTTTTCTAATAACGTTAGTGGAGCACAGCTCACGCCAGTGATAAAGCTCGAAAATGGAAAAAAATTAATAGAACTGTGGCATTTTCCAGACGCTGTTGTTTCCCGTAAACCCTTCTCGGCAATCACAACTATCATAAATACGATGCCATTCTATTTTCCAAACATTTATTGTTTCTGCGTCTTTTGTACGTCTAAGATGGAAACGTTTTGATGCGAAGAGCATTGGTTCCTGAGACCTTACAATGCCTAGCGCCAACATTTCGCCAACAAACTTCGCGAAAATAATTTGCGTTACACTTAAAACGTATCATGTAGTATTCTGGACGGTCAAAAAACAAAACTAAGCACAGAAGTAGCGGTGCAACACGGTACAATGCGGAATTCTGATATGGCGTTTGCAAATACATTTCGGAAAACATGGGCAGAACCGCGACCATGACCGCCCCTTGATGGAGGGAGAAGTCATAGGACACTGGTCCGAACCGGTTTCCACACTTAAAGCCTTCAATACGCTGCTCAGTATCTCTTGACAGGGCCGCTTCTCTTACGAGTGTTTTAATTTAACTTGTTTACCCAGAGTATGAAGTGTGTACTACAAGAAGAAATATGATAGGGCTCCCGCTGTGCTGAATTATAAACGTAATCGTTAATGAGCTGCCCTTGTACCCTGAATACTAAACACCAACTCATCGCCAAGAAAATACGACACCAATTTCTTCTCAACGGGCCCCTTCTGAACATAAAGATAGCTCGAAAACTTACAAAAATTGAAGTGGCATTTTTTCAATGCCCATGCCATTTTGGATACTTACATGACGAGGCGGCGTTCCTCGCTCCGGCACTACGTGGCCTATTGACGTGTGTCCAAGCAGAACCAGACTGCAGGTATCAGATCGTAGACGTGTCTTGGCCGGCGCGACCATATTAGTGCAACGACCCGTTTAACAGCGCAGTGAAGGCCGCATGCAAGCAGATAAGAGCTACAGCTGCACATGTAGATTCACATTCTTTCCCCGTGGAGGGATGTTGCATTGTTCGTTTTTCCTTTTTCCTTGCCTACTTGCTGCATTTCACATTCTCGCTGATGCGTGGAGGCGCTGCACGCTTTTTGTTGTGGCGTTAGCTATACTCCGCAACAACTTATCTTGGCAGTGAAGCGTAGGCTAGAGGGGGCGGAGCTTCTCCACAATCCGTTACTCCGCCAAGTAGTGCGGCAGATAACAGCTGCCTTCTGTGGCAGTTTCCGGTTGCGTTTACACGCTGTGTACTCCAGTTGCCCGTCTTCACAACCTCCGATATAGCCCTCGATGTTTGTTAAAATTTAAAGAAATATTGATTTTACTGTTGAAAATGCCATATAAAGATCTCGTATGATTGTGGGAACTACGTTCTCACGAAAGGTTTTTTTATCAGGTATGTCTACAAACGCGCCCCTCAGCACGGTTGTATGTGAGCCTCTACCCTGTTTACTGTACAGAACAGGTGCTCAGAAACTGTAGTGGGATCCGAGAAACACAAAATATGTTAATGTAATTCTTTTTCAAAGAGAACATTAGTTGTAATATATCATGCGTGGCTTCTCATAGCATTGTTAACATAATAAATCAAGTAGAATATACTTGAGCTAAGGAAATGTCAAAATTATAATGATTTTGGGAACTTTTCTTGGCACGTAAGGAGGCTTAGCGCTTCGGTCGCATAGCTTTCCGTGTACTGCCAAGAAAGGTTGTCCTCGAGTCTAGCAGTACTATCGTATTTACTCACTGTGATCGTTGTGTACATCATCAATCAATCAACGATCAATCAATCAACGCTCAACACAGTGCCTAGGAACTGCTACGGAGCCTTCGTACTGGTGCAGTTAAAAAGTAATACGGGAGAAAAAGTGTACATAGAAGACAAATGTAGACAAAACACAGAAACAAATATTAAAGAGAAGACGAGGACGCGGGCGTAAAATAGGAGTTAATCATACAACATGATGATCTACATATGCAGAGTGTCCCAACTATGATTCACCAAGATTTTAAAATATCCAAATGCCAAATACTCACCAGCGAACAGGACTGGGACGAGGCCATCTCTACTACGGAACTTAAGCTCCGGTCCATGGCCATCCAGAGGGCCCGTGAACGGGAGAGGCTTGTCCTCCCGTTTCCCAAATGGGAGCAGCCAGCGGCGAGCCGGGGGCCCCAACGGGTCTCCGCCGGCTAGTCCCTCAGGACCTCAATAAATGTTCATTGTCTGTCTGTCTGTCTGTCTGTCTGTCTGTCTGTCTGTCTGTCTGTCTGTCTGTCTGTCTGTCTGTCTGTCTGTCTGTCTGTCTGTCTGTCTGTCTGTCTGTCTGTCTGTCTGTGCAAATGCCACGTAGCTGGGCAGAACCAAGGTAACGTTGTTTGCCCTCGCTTGGAGATACACAGATTATTTTTTGCATTTTTCCTAATTACATAATTAGCCTTAATTCATTAAATAACTTCTCTAATATTATATTTAGATGAAAAGTGCCAACGAGAAAATTGTAAAGCAATATGAAAAACTCCCCATACAGCTTTCTGTTGCTGAATATACGTGCTACATAAAAGTGTTTTTCTGAGCGTGAAGGAAGCCCGCGAATACACGCAAAATAGCCGCGCGACTGGCCGCTTGAGGCACTTTGCGTGTATTCGCGGGCTTCTTTCACTTATGGGCCCGTGGTAGAAGGCCTAGGCACAAACATAACCGTGAATCTTTCCTGGTCTGCACTTATCAATTCCATCACATTGTTTTAACGCATCAAGGTCATTTAGTTGTTTGCGCCCTGACCTGCATTATTCTCCTTCCAGTGTACGTAAACAGGTTTATCGCGCTTTAATTCGTTCTCAACTTGAGTTCGCCTACTCAATTTGGTCCCCGTATCAACAATATCTGTTCAACATGTTAGTAGCCATTCAGAACTGAGCTGGTTGGTTCATTACGCATAATTACAGATACCCATTCAGCATAACACAAACTAAACAAGACGGTTTGCTTGAGCCCTTAATTACTCACTATTCCACAAATTCAGTCACACCAGTATGACGTCCTCTGTACACCTCAATCTCGCTGATCGAACTTCACACAGACTGCCTAACAACTTTAGCTTAGAACCCATGTGCGGTGATACTGACGCATTTAACTTATCAGATCTTCCGCGAGGTATCAGTTTGTGGAGTGACCTTCCGAATAACCTTGCATCAGAGCGATATCACGCAATGTTTAAAAAATATATACGCTCCAAGATATGATTTTTTGAATTTGCCGCTTTGAGCATGCATGTCTCTTTCTTTCTTTTTCACATGACAACGATCTTTTGTCAGTTGTCTTTATTTCTTGTGGCACTGTTGCCGCGGAGTTAAATTGCATTTTTGTTCGTTCTAGCATTTTCATTTTTGTTTTGCAACTTTGAATGCTATTGTTACTGCCTTGTTTTATAGTGTATCGTTATTTTCCGGGTTCATTCGTATCTTTCTGCATTAGTCGATGTTTTACTTTGTTAAGGTGCTCATCATCATAATCATCACCAGCCTATTCATGTCCACTACAGGGCGAAGGCGTCCCCCAGTGATCTCCACTTGCCCCTGTCTTGCGCTAGATGATTCCAACTAGCGCCTGAAAATTTTCTAGCTTCATCACCTCACCTAGTTTTCTGCCGTCCTTAACTGCTCTTCGCTTCTCTTGGTATCCATTCTGTGACTCTATATTGTATTTTAATCTATATATAGGTATTTACTCTACTGCACCCCTTGCACAATCTCCATACGAGGGCTCTTAAAGGTACTTTAACATAAAAAATAAAAATAAATGAATATTGGCAGGTCGCAAAGACATACCACTCCCAGCGCATGCCTTTTGTCTTAAATCTTCTCAGACTAATAAATACTAAAATTGCAAACTAATATCAGAGCTTGAACCTCTAAGTGGTCTAATTTTACTGGCGTGGTTCCTAACGGGCAATGTTGTCGTGCCTATGCGATGTCATTACAGATCCTACGCGGCGCGGTAAGGCTTTTCATGGTGGCAGGAAGTTTGGTGCACCAAAGTACTATCGGCCAAAAAAGTTTACGGACTAAGGGATCTGACAAAAAGCTGAATATCCCCGCAGCCTCAAAACACAGCCTGGTATTCCCCCTTCCAGCCTCTACAGGTGTATGCGAACATTGTGATGTACGGTTTTACTGGCAACTTTTAATTGCTGCTCGGATATCTAGCGTTTTCTGAGATCCCGTCGTCCGTAAAATTTTTTGGTCGATTGTACATGACGTCCGCGTTAGAACAACGTCCGAGTAGTTCAAATTCAACCCTAAACGTTGCCATCACAGTCACTGCTTCACCTTTTATGGCGATAACCATTATATGGACACTCTAAAGGAATTTTCGCTGTCGCCGTTAGCGTTGCCGTGAGGTTCCCCCTATATTTACGTATATGTATGCTATATGCCATGTCATGCTATATTCCATGCTGTATATGCGGACTACGTTCCTGCACTACTATCTCACATGGTTATACCAAATCTTACATTGTTGACTAAATTATTTCTTAAAATTTTGGAAATGAGAGCCTACAAACAAATGTCATGAAAAATAACACTCACAGTGCATCCGTTCTCTCTTAAATTTTGTCAGATGTGTAAATAGTAAAAGTAAAAAAAAACAATATTTCTTTTTTGGCAGCGGGATCTCCGGCATCGGTCAACGGAAGAGTTTTGAAACATATCCGATACGAAAAAGTGGGGGCAAGTCGCTAAGACAGACTTTGTCTATAATGAATGAGCATAAATTAAACTTCCGGCATTCTGATTCGAACAGGGAACCATTAATCATTAGCCTAACCATTAAGCCACGGGCGCATGCCTCAGTAAACGGAACAAAACATCCCTAAGAATTTCCTGCGTGCAAGCCAATGCGTTCAGACCCGCTTTATGAACACTTCACGCGATATTTCGCCGCCATGAATAATTACGCAGAGTACGAAATTCTCTAGTTTTAATATGTTTGCAGAACAACATTGCTGACATTGACTGTACGAATATACATTGCGTCAAAATTTGAACGCCAGGTGGCGAAAGATGTCTCGGCGTGTTCGGGCTGTAAATCGCAGAGACTGGCGCACAGAAGAAGTTGTATTCTGTGACTTCAGGTTGAGTGGCGAGTCCAGAGGGATGGGGGGAGTGGTAGAGGCAGTCGCCCGCCTCACAAATAGGGTGAGCATGCCCCCCCCCCCCCCTTCCCTCCTCCGCCTCCCTGACCGTGCCGTCCGCATCCTGTCAGCTTGGCTGTTCGGGAGACTCCATATTCCGCAACCCCGGTGCTGCCTGTGAGCCCAGTTGAGCTTAACCGCCCGGCGTTATGATTCATTGTTTATTACGCGATCCGAGTGTGCGCGAAGAAGCAGCACAAAAATATCCGTTTCGAGGCGCCGCATTGAGCATATCGCCCCTAGGCGCCGTCGATTCGCAAACATCGCCGCATGCCAAGCCAGCGGAGCGTACGATAAGAAAATGTTTTGTGGCGACCAGCTGCGCTTTTCAACAGTCGTGTTCAGCCTTGACCCGGAATGTTTATCGAAGACTCTCAGCACTGGAGTGTTACGTCACGCCTCCTCGCCTGTGACTTCTCTCCCATTGAGCCATGCTCCAATCACCGTATCCAATGCTCGATGCGTCGTCATCAAGCTCGTCATCGAGTGTGCTGTGACCCGCGGGTGTTGCTTTCTGTAGGAGCTATTTTGTTCGCAGCAACCACTGCTGTGCCATTTAACCGTTCTTGTCTCACCATGAATTAAACCAGTTAAACTTTCCTCTGGCTCCTGGTTGTTCATCGGAGGCAACACTCTTCGTAAGTGGTCATGCTACAACTCGGCAAGCCGGGAGGAACTGTCCCCTACCTCCGGCAGTCGTAATACCAGGCAACCGCCTGACCCCATCATCTCCCAGATGTACTGTTCTGCACCTCCTCTCAAACCCGGTGAATGGGTTGACTACTCAGAAACAAGTGTTCTCTGATGTACAATATGCCCAGCTTTCTGGTGATAAAAATTGCACAGTGGATGTGCAGTGCTCCGGCCAAGTTCACAATGTGAATGCTATGCGGCACCGACTACCCTCGCTCGGTAGCGTTTGGTTCGCGCGTCAACAACCACTCTTTCGACTCGCACAGCTAATGTCACCAGGTGAATTACGTAGCTTCTTCGCAGCGTACGCGCTTCATAGATTCCAGTCGCTTTTCCCGCTACCATGCACGGTGGTTGAGCGCGAGCCCCAACCAGATTGTTTGCAACACAGTAATTGTAAGCAGCCCAAATTACTCACGCAACGCTATCGATGGCTTAAAGAAACACTGCGCTTGTAAGCTTGCAATTGCACAAAGCTAATGAAACTGATAGCACCCTGGTGGTACGTATGTTTGTGTCACATCTGTAACGTATGCTTGTTTAAAGTGCATGAAATACAAGCCCTATGCATTTTATTGCACCGGTAATGCCTACCTCACTTGGGAAAGATGTGGTCTAGTATCTTTGGTGCTTCCCCACCTCAAGTGCTGGTGAGGTCGAGTGACGTGCATTTTGAAACACGAAGATCGCCATTACTGCTCGTGACTCAACATCGAAAGTATTCGACGAGCATATGTTTATTTAGTCGCAGTCCTAAAGTTGGATCTGAAAATGAAGAGATCAGGATTGCAAAGTATCCATTCATTTATCACTACTGCTCCCAAGAAATCCCTATTAATTGCTGTCGAAGGCACCGAAATGGCCACCTCATCGGCAATCTTTCCAAAGCTACCATTGGACGATAAAAACACGAATCTCTGTGTTCCTCCCGGGTCGGCATCGTGTAGCATGCGTGAATGTTCAACCCGGCTTCTGCATGTAACCAAAATACCGAATATCAGATCGAAGGATTAGACGTGAATATCCTCGAGCGCCTGTAGGAAAACGCCTGTCACTTTGTTAGTGCCAGCTGAATGCGACATCGGAAAGTTTGTTGCCGGTCAAGTCGATGACAGCACTTAGCGGCATTTGTTGGAAACGCACTGGGGCAATTCGAATAACTACAGTTTTACATACTCGGTTCACATGAAAAAACGGCAGCTGAGAAGCGATGAGAAGCGATTAGTAAAATAGTCGGCCTTAAACAAGATCAAGTTGTGTGTTCTTTCCGATTCTCGCTGGCGCCTGTACTACAAGCACCACGTTGCGTACCAGAAATATGTCCCCATTCAAAAACTAGTAATCAAGCCACTCACGTTCTTTGCAAACCTGCTGGAGAAACATTGTGATCTTCCGTTCATGAAGCAAGACAAAAGCCCGAGAAATTCTGAGAATTGTTTACTAATGCGTAAGCATTGTTTGGCTCGGCTGTTACTTTGCTTTAGCCTATTTTTGATTACTTCCATTTCCAAGCTTATGCACGTATACCCGTGGCCTTTTTCGCTGGCTAAAGATGCTTAGGCTTTACTAGACAATTGTCAGACTTTCTCGCCGCATCCAGCCCGTTCAACGCGATCGTACCAACTGAGTGGGAACGCTGGCCAGGAGCGCACCTTGAAGAAGCAGACTGGGCGAAAGGGAACACCAGCTGCCGTAGCAGCGAGTCAGGTATTGCGTGAGGGCATGGCTGTGAGGCCATGTCACCCTCGCTGTCGCTCTCGCAAGTCAGTGTTATGCGCGCGTTCCTTGTCCACTTAAGCTCTCACGTGCATTCTAACTGCACCCGGTAAGGCCCTATGAAAATGCTCCGAGCGTCTTAATGCGCTTGCTTGCCCACGAATTCATAACTCGAAGGACGCTCATCAGCGTTCAATTGGACATTGCGCCACCCCGCAATCTCAAGGTGGCCCGCCCCCAAATTTATATAGATCCACCCCCAAATTCAAGTTAGCCCTGCCCCACATTTCATTTGTGTCAACCCCGAAATTGAAGTTGGCCCACCCCCACCCCCAGACCTAAAATTGACCAACCCCTAAATTTAATTTGTCTTACATGCAAATTTCAAGTTGGCCCACAACCAATATTCAAGTTGGCCCACCCCAAATTCCGTGTTGGCCCACCCTAAAATTTCAATTGGCTCACTTGAAATTTTAAGCTTACCCACCCCAAACTTCAAATTCACCCACCGCAAAATTGCAGTTGCCCCGCCCCTACTATAAGCTTCCCCACGGATTGTCTATGGAGCCCTATGTGTACTTCAATGGATATTCTCTTAATTTTTTGGGGGGGAGGGGGTTTGAAATTGTTCCTTATCACGTTAAACCTACCAAATGTCTATATTTAAGCTACTTTAACGATTAAATGTCTTTACTTTGCAAGCTAACGCATTTTCGCGGCAATAGAAGAAGGGGAATAAACTACGCACTTTCTCGTGACAGGGGCTGGGATGCTCGTCAATCATCCGAACTGAGAGCTTGGCTAGTTAATGTGGTTCCATCTTCAAAAAATACAGCGTGAAAAAGACGTATACCTGGCGAAAAATTTCTGTGGCAGCGTGGCTAGAGTTCTAGACTAGGAGAGTGGGTCCAGCGTGGGCGCTCCGCTGAGGCTTTTAAAGCGAAAGCTTTACTAACATAGTCGAGCCGAGTTGCACTGTCGCTAACAAGTTGACCTTTATTTGACCGCAGCTGCGCCGTAGCCTTGGCAACACATTACGTGACTCGCCGCGCCGAGCTCCGCCGCCACCGCCGGCTTGGCGCGTGCGCTCCCAGCAGCTGGATCGCCGCCTGGCTACGTAACTCACCGCGCGCCTGGCTAAAAGGAACACCGCGCTCGCCAACGATGAGGGCGCAGCCGGGCAGTCTTAGAAATGACATTATGGGGTTTTACGGGCCAAAACCACGACCTGATTATGAGGCACGCCGTAGTGGGAGACTGCGGATAATTTCGCCCACCTGGGGTTCTTTAACGTGCACCTAAATATAAGTACACGGGTGTTTTCGCATTTCGCCCGATCGCAATGCGGCCGCCGTGGCCGGGATTCGACCCCGCGACCTGGTGCTTAGCAGCCCAACACCATAGCCACTAAGCAACCACGGCGGGTGCCGGACCGTCTACTCTGAGCGTTGCGCGGCAGCGGGAGGCTTTGAGCCCTGGTCGGTAAGCGGTGTCTGACCACCCCGCGGATATCGCCCGGAGAGCTGCTTCCCTGGAGAAGGTCCGGAATGCCTAGAGCGCGAAGCTAGCGTCGGAGACTGAGGAAGAGCGAGCCGTTCGGCTCAAAAAATGCTTGGACTTCTCGGCTTATAATTTATACCTGGCTTAACGATGAGTGTATACCTAAGTATAAGAAATACAGCTAAATGAAAGGCTAACCAAGTGAAACCAAGACTTAACCATGCTAAGCCAAGCTTTCGCTTTGCATATCTATGGTTAGTTGAGCTAAGCCGCAGCCATTTTGTAAAAGCAAAGCTTTATATATCTAGGCGAAATCGCCTGTGTACATAACATTATCATGAACACTGGCTGGATCGTCGTCGTGTTCTTCCACAGCTGGCTCGTTGGCTCGTGCTGAGCCCACGCTCGTGCGACTGCTCCGGCGTTTGTTGTCGTCGTATGCTTCCACAGCTGGCTGTGTTGCTGCTGATCATTCCAGCATAGAATTACACCTCTGTCGTCGTTATGGGGAGGCCGCGATTCCGGGGCCTCCCCCGTAAACCATTGTCTAACGTCACAGATTGAATTTTAAACCAATTTGATTTCGAAGAATCGCAAGCGTCAATGGCGGGCGAATGCTGCTAACCACGAATGCCGACGAGCAAACTCGAGACATCGAACGCAAGCGACAATGGCGGACTGCGCGCATACCGTCAGTGACGTCGTTCTACCGTCGCAGCCGAAGGTGGGTGTAACCTCATAATTGAGAAATACTTTAAAGACCCCTCGGGATTAAGCCAGTGATAAACACCGCGGCCACTTAGGCACTGCGAACGGTTCACCATCTTCACGGAGTGGAAGGGCCGACGATTTTTTTGAGGAGCGAAGCTCTTTA
>NC_051155.1:76561669-76688648 GCF_013339745.2 Dermacentor silvarum
AATTATTTGAGTGCGTTGTAAGCGGTAGACGCTAGATGCGGGCCTTAAGACACTTTGCATGCTAGTTTTATGCCCAAGCGATACGTGTGGAGTTGGGTGCGGTGCGGTGGTTGCACAATACTCAGCTCGTTACTTGTTCGCGTCTGAGTTTATAGCGCTGCCCCTGCAACCGTGTCGCACGTGTTCTCGACAGCCCAATCGTAGCGAGAAGAAAGTTGTCGGAAGAAAAGCTTAAGGAACCGACGGATGCGGCTCACTGAAAACTCGGGCTTCAAGTTGGGCAGCTGCATGTGGGGTCCTTGCCAAATTTTTACCCCCCCCCCCCATGCGTGAGGGTAGATCAGTGACCCCTATTTCCTCCGTTTGACCTGCCGGCCTCATCAGAGAGAAGGGGCTGATAGCACTAGAGACACGGGCAGGCAAGAACTAATGACGACCTTTGTATTTATTCGACATGCAGGCGAGAAGCAGTAGACGGTGCCATGATAGGCAAGCGAGAGCGCGGATGAAAGACAGAGAGAATGAGGAGTGGAAGTGGGTTAAGACTGCCCCCCCTCCCCCGGCCCGCCCCCGATTCCGGAATCCCTGAAAGTGGGCACAATGAAACCACGATTGCCTGCACGATCGGGACCGCTCCCCATGAGAACAGCAGTCAGGGAGGTACCTATGCAGTAACCACCATCTATCCTCTTCGCTATCGGCATTTATACTAGTCGAACAGTGGTAAATGAATTAAATGAATTTCATTTCATACAGTACTCATTGGACTCGCGTAAATTCCTACGCTACAAAAAGCACAGCATAGTAAAGGTGGCAAAAAATTTCTTATTACCAATACGGGTAGCAGAATATGGTTGGTTCCAACAAGAGGGAATACAAATAATTTATTGAGTCAAAATTAGGCCGAGATAGGAAAAATCAACGGATAGCGCCTGTTTGTAGATAATAACAACAAACACATTTTGTTTAACAGTGCAACTCCAAGTACCTCAAAAATGTAGCCTAATATCCTTAGGGCATCTTTGTCGTGCTAGGATGACAGCAGCCTCGTGCAAATATTATTCAAGCCAGTAAATTGTAAACGTCCTATAACATGAATGAGTGAGTCGTGCTGCTTGCTGAATATTTGTTTGACCAAGCACAGATGATCCCGCGCATACATGCCATCTGTTGTTGTGAGAATGAGAATGATGTTATTGACGCAACCATACTTAAATGACGCGAGTGCAAGGTATAACCTAAGAAGGGCAAAACTGTGACCCAGTTCTAGCGTGAAGACAAAAAAAAAAAGATATGCGTGGCTCTGCTATCGCAAATATCAGAGACCAGTGGAGCTGGGGAAAGCCTAGTAATGTAGTCGCAAATCACACACATAGCCTAACTTTTGCTGGGCTTCCCCCATCTCGGCTGGTCTCTGGTGCTTGCGATAGCAGAGCCACGCATATTTTCTTTAACATGCCAGTGCCGATTGAGGGTGCTAAGATAAGAACTCTCTCGCTTCAGTATTTAGGAAGTGACGAATGTCCAGTTCTCTGGTCGAAACCTGCCGAGCCGCCGCCTGAGTCATTGGCTGCAGTCACCGAAACAGGGCGCGTTCGGCGCAAACGCGGAGAAACGTGGTCGGCGTCGACAGCAGCTGTACGCGTCCCACTATACCACCTACCTCACGCCTCCTCTCCACCTCGCATCCACTATGCTGCGCGATGCTATTTTTATACTCTGCTTTCACTCTCTCTCAGCTCTCTCTCCCCCAGATTGGCGAAGCTGCGGACGACGGAATGATCATTCTAGCGAGGTTCTAACAGCTCCACTGTAAAAATCTCCATTAGGTCAATGGCCATCCCCCATGTCCTTCTACATTGGCCAACGGAGCCTAACCGACCGTTGGCCTGCCTTCGCCTCAGTTATACAACACTCCAGACTTCTAAGGAAACATTCTCAGCGTAGGACTTGGTACACCGTTTCCTACGCCGCCCCAACAATATATTACAATCGTTGTCCAGGAAGCGGCTCCGTCCCCTGTGGCTTTGGGATTCTAGTTTAAATGTTGTGATTTCACTGTTTTCCTTGAGATGAATATCCCTAAGGACAAACTTTATCAGCTGAGATAATTTGCAACTCAAAATCTTTGTCGACGATCAAGTACCTCCCTCCTATATTAAATAGAAACTAACGCAACACGCTAAATAAGATTAGATGGTTAAAGCATTATTTAAAAGCTCTGTTGTCGCTAATTTTGAAATATTAGGTTGATTATTCAAAAAGGAAATAAAGATTGTCGTTTCAATAATTTCCTATTGTTTATTTTTTTTAATTTCGCGCGGAATTCCCAACGCCGGTACAGCACTTTGACATCATGGATTTTGAAGTGCTTTCGTGTTTGTTTTTTGTATTTAGGCCACGTTAGCTCAGCAAACGTTTCCGAAACTTTCCATGTTGCCCCAAAAGGCGCTGTGTAAATCCATGACGTCACAGCGAGCTGGTACGGGAACTTCATGGAGGCGTCGCGACCCGCCTTTCGTGATTGCGCTTTTTCTCACTTGCCAATAGTCTTGTCGTGGCAACAGTGGTGTTTTGATAATTTAGAAGGGTAATTTACTGATGCAGAAGAAGTCATATTTTTTTAGTGTCCATTTAACATATTTTCGACTCATTGTGATTCCTTCAAATCGGTTGCAGTTCCTACGAATTCTCACGATGCACCCGAATTCCAAGGTTCCCCAAAACCCCCATACTTCGAACTTCCCGCTCAATATAAAACAGCATTTCAGCCGCAAGAATGAAAAAAAAAACAGAAAAAGAAGAAGAAAAAACAGAAGAGAGAGCGAAAGCAAGAGCAGCGCAGAAAAAGAAACAATAACATGGAGTTTGTCTCCTCCCTTGCAACGGGGAAAATTCGTAGTATTGCTATTTCCTTGCTCCGCTGGTTGGTTCAGGAAACAAGAACGAAAATAGTGCTCTATGGTACTGCAATAAGTATAAGTCTTCTATTCCACCAACAAATACTGTGACCCAGTTCTGCTATGATCTCGTGTGAGATCAGCAGTACTGGTAAATAAATAAATAAATAAATAAATAAATAAATAAATAAATAAATAGTAATAAGTTACTTTTATTTTATAGCGAGCCTTCCTATCTGTTGTTCTCGGTGTGTTACTGAGCCTCTTCTGATGATACCTCAGATTAACTCCGCGAAAAGATGAACTTTCCTGCCCTCATATGAGTTCAATTTGTTTCGCGTTCTATTGCGCCGTAATTTGTGAGCGTTTCATTTAACGTCTCTAAAAGGGCAGAAAATGAGGATTTAGTCATTTTCATGCAAACTTTAATTCACTCACGCACATCAAAGTTTGACTGCAAATTACCCGTAATATATTGCACATTTCTACAAAATATCCACACAGTCAGTGGTGTGATTATATTCCGGACAGCGTGAAAACGCGCATATCACATTTTCGAGATTTCTTAGACGCACTAACGGCTTCGCTATAAACGTAATTGAATATGTAATGATGGAAAGATATAGAATGCGCGCATCCCTCCAGGTTACAGAATATGCGCACGGGTTGTTTATGTGTCTAATTGTTCAACGTGCTTATTGTTTTCTCGTATCCCATTATACGGCTGGCTGGTAAACAGATTCTAAAAGATTATAAAACTGCTAAGTCGGAATAAGCTGCCACGTTTGTTTGTTTTTTCATACTTGACTCACCGCCGGATTAGCACTGATCAACTGCTCCGCTTAATGGACGCGTAATTATGACCGCAGACAACCTTTTTAATGTCCTAGAAAGTTTTACGGCGTGCACTTGGCTGTTCTCTTTTCCTCCAATCTGCTGTGAGCAGTATATATAAATGGCACAGGTGCTGCACTAGCTCAATATAAAAGGCCCGTAAGCGTGCAAAAATTGGTGAGCCTTTGCCCACTAAACGACGCTTGCATTGACAGCAAGTGTAATGATTCTAACGTCAAATTTACGAACAATTACCATGAAAATTATTTGCATTTGCGGCATAACGCATAGCTATTCATTTACCGTTTATTGAACGCGCAGATATTTCAAACACCGAACTCGCTATCGTGCGCTATGAAACTGTTGCTCACAACTAGAACGTGCCAGCGCACACTTCCGCTCAGTGTTATGCAAAGTGCACAATCTACCCGCTTAAGCAAAACGCGTGCGCTGACCCAGCGTCGCCACCCGCGGAACGCATTTGTGTGCAGTCTTGCACCTCTACGTAACCGTGCATTCACCTAAGCGTGTTGTCTCAACTGCAGCATCGGCCGCGAAAGGTCGCCCGCGAACATAGAGACGGTGGATATGAAACGCTCTGCACAACTGTGAGTGGTTTCGCACGCATCTTTTAATGTTTTGTCTTCTATTTTTGGACCTAGAGAATCCAGCTTAGTTTAGACAATACATAATGTTAACGTCGCCACTTGAATGTAGCACAGTTCTTTTGCCATACTAGTTCTTAGCAGTTATATTGCAGGGTTCAACGACGCGAAAAAGTGTCATAGGTTATAAAAAACGCCGTAATGAAGGGTTCCGGATTCTTCCACACTACCTGACGGTTTTCAACGTGTGTATAAGTCTAAATTGGAAAGCGTTTTTACACTTCTCCCCTATGTAAATGTCATCGCCAAGGCTGGGAATCGCGCACCCGACTTTTGATAAGCAGCGGGACGTCCATTCAACTGTCGGTCTGAGTGTATCTTGACAAATTGTAGTCACTAAGGGTCCTAAGATAGTTTCAAAAAGCGAAAAACAATAATGTCCCGTCCGGATGTCCTTCTCGGTACAAATTATCTGGAAATAATGACTGTACAATTTCTGAAACATATTCATTCACGTCGGCTGTTGCAAGGGTGGCGCGATGCAACGGTGGCGCAGTGTTCGGCGCGCTCGGCAGCGGAGCGGTGGCGGTTGGGCAGAGGATTGAATCCGCACCCTGGCCACTTCTTTTTTAATTGTTAGGCATTTCTTTGCCTAACCGGCGAGGAAACCGGTCTATCCGTCCCGTAAGACAGCTGCATTCTAGATATGGCCGCAGCAGCATGCGAATTGATCTTCATGCTGCCTCTCGCTTCAACACGAAGTGAACGGCAAGAATACAGCGCGCACAGGAAGCTATCTGCACTCGGCACACGCGGTCGCCATCGCAGATCGCTTTCAAGATAGGGCCTGCGCAGCCGCGCCATACGCAGCCTCCGCCGCAGTACGGTTCATCACGGTTGATAATGATTTGACGCGGATGGGTAAGGCGCTAAAGAGTGACAACGACCTAATATGATCGCAACATCATCAGCGCACCTGGCGCCACCACCTACAGTAGTTTGCTTGCGTCATCAATTCACCTTGTGCCGCCGTCCGCAGCAGTTCAGAGGTGAGCAGCCTTGTGTAGAACGCGGGAACGGCGGCTTCCGGGGCTCTCCGGAGTCAGCCAGCGACGTCTAACGGTAGTTGCTGGCCCAAACGTGCCCATCACCTCCCGTTAGACGTCGAACCAAGCAGCTAGCAACGGTAGTTGCTGGGCCCAAACGTGCCCAGCACCTACCGTTAGACGTCGGAACCAGCAGCTAGCGTTAGACGTCGCTGGCTGACTGCGGAGAGCCCCGGAAGCCGCCGTTCCCGCGTTCTAGACAAGGCTCCTCACCTCTGTTCGTGTCGCCGCAGTGCTGTCGTTTATACTGGTCAAATCAAGTTTCATAACATTGATAATGACACCGTGCTGCGTGGAGGTGAGCAAGTGCACAATGCTTACCCATACTTAGACGCGTCCAGGTAACGGGCGAGTGCGGACGCATGCAACATCGACTCCGTGAGACCGATGCTGCCCTTCTGGTAAATTGTCCTCTAGTTTCAAGAAACTTGCCGTGTAGCTACCCGAAGATGAGTGGAGGCCACTCACCAAGTTTGGCGACCATATCGCCCAGCAAACGTGACTTATTGGACAGAGAAGACCGACACGCCGTACAGGCCGCGCCACGCCCGGCGCGAGTCCTAGCTCGGCGAATCACCGGCAGCCCACGATGATGGAAGTACAAGTCGAAGGAACTACCCTCCAGGAAGAGGACTACGACCCAGCAGACTGGACTAAGATCATCGGAACCTATCAAGGCAAGTCCCAGTCAAAAGCCCGAATGGAAGATACAAACGGGGTACGCGGAAAACAGAAGGCATCCGAGGAACGCACCGAAACGCTCCCCGCGTCGACGTGGCGTCCGACGTACCGCCCGAACCCGGCGCCCTTGCGTGAAACGCAGCAAGTCAAGCGCAAAAGTCGCCAAATGGCTCCACTCCCACAACTCGGCGGAGCTCCCGCGTGTGTGGAGAGAGTGTAGGAGAGGGTAGGTGCAGTGCTTCGCTGCTCCTTCTCTCGCCGTTCGCTCTCTCTCTTCCCTGCGCCCCACTCTCCCGTTCGCTCGCTCGCACGTATATATAAATGGAGTGAAGCGCGTGCTTCACTCTCGACCGTTCGCTGGCTGGGCGCCTCTCAAGGCGATGGTAGAAGTCGGTGAAGGCGAATGTCTGACGGCAACGGTGCCCCTAGCAAGAAGTGTAATACAATCCAACCCGAGCATTACACCTCTCGCTGGAGGTGACGTCACTGCAGTAGCTTCAACGTCATCATCAACCGGAGTAGAAGCGGAAGACAAGGCTGCGAATCGAAGAGCGCGTGATGCCGAACGCAAGCGAGCTGCCGATACCGAACTCCGTGCTCTGGAAGCCGCTGCGAAACGCCAACGCCGAGCCGAAGATGCGGAAATGTGTGCTCTATACGCCGCTGTGAGACGTCAACGGCGAGCCGAGAACGCTGAAGTTCGTGTTCGAGACACGTCTCCGTACAAAGACTTCTACACCCTTGCCTACACCGGAGACGGAGTCTTTGTGGTGACCGTGTACAGTCAACCACAAAAGTTTGCGGACCACGCGAGCGCGTGCCAGACTGCCTATCCGCGCCACCTAGCGGTACGCCACCTAGCGGCGACAGGGGCGCTCTCCCGGATATGAGCCCTCTTGGTACTCGCCTGCCTGTTAATTTTTTATTCCCGTGCATGACATTGTTAGTTCGTTGTGTTGACGCAGAGCGCTGTCTGCGATAAGACCGCCACATATCTGGCTTGATAGCAGTATCGGAGCAATCACTGCAACCTTTGTCGACTGGTGTGCCAGTGGGTAGATAAGTTTCACGAAGCGCTGCGACGATTTTTTTACGCGACGTTTACTGGCGCACTTTGGTTGGCAGCATCTTGGTCCAATGAGTGTTGCTACTTCTGCGTCTTGAGAGAAAGGGTAGGGAGGTGTTTCACTGTCATCAAAAATAAAGAAAAAGCGGATGCATAGAAAATTTTCTTTCACACATAGGCGCATCTTCGCATCAGTCGCTGAGAACGTAGTAAACTTGCTTCAGGCCACGTGGTGATTGCCTATTTGGAAAGATGCCGCTGCGTGTTCCACTTGACGAAAGAAGGCACATTGTGCGTTTATTTATAGAGGGAATACCTCAGCGCGAAATCTGCCGCCGAACCAACAGGAGCCGGACTGCAGTGAATAGGATTATTCAAGCTTTCCGCGACGATGACAGATTCACAGATATGGAGCGCAGTGGGCGTCCAAGGGCCACGACTGAGGAAGAGGACCGCCTGATTACGGCCGCCATCGTGGCTGATCCTTTTCAAAGTGCAGAGGATATCCGAGAAGCGCTCTCGCTCACGGTATCGTCTGAGACTGTAAGAAGAAGGCTGAGTGAGCTTGGCCTGCAGTCTTTCGTAGCAGCACAGAAGCCCTGCCTCTCAGACAGCCAGCTACAAGAACGACTCATGTTCGCTACAGCAATGAAAGATTGGACAACAGAGAAATGGGGCGATGTCATCTTTAGCGACGAGTCAACTTTTTCCACGCGCTGGGACCAACGGAAGCGGGTTTGGCGTCCACTAAACTGCAGGTGTGTTTACAGTGTATTGGCAGTTAATTCACGAAGCTAATTCTGCATCACAACATGTTTCACGTAAAATGAGCTTTTGGACATTACGAGATTTTTCTGTAGTGGTATTATGTTGAAAACATTAACGATTGTTTCATAGTACTACTTACTCTGAAGCTAATTAAAAGCTGCCAGTGGGTATTTCAGTACTATCTAATGATGTTTGCACGTTTTCTATTGCAACTCTATAACAGCATTATAAAGTTCATACGCAAGAGGAATCACAACATTTTTAGACGTGCCGCTGGAACCCAATTGTATGCTATTTCTTGCAGATATCTGCCTAATTACACACAGTGTTCTATCCAGTGGACGGTGTTCCGTGAGCGTGTGGGGAGCAATCAGCAAAGATGGCCTTGGTCCCCTTGTGCGTCTGGAAGGGCCCTTCACTGCGTCACGGTACTGCGACGTCATCACTAGACACCTCGTTCCGTATGCGCTGGATGGTCCCTTCAGCGACGGCTGCTATTTTTTTCAACACGACCGCAGCCCGATCCATAAAGCACGTATCGTCCAGTCATTGCTAGAAGAACATGCTGTTTGCCAGCTTGAGTGGCCTCCATGTGGCGCCGACTTGAATCCCATAGAAAATGTCTGGGGCATGTTGAAGAAACGGCTGTCCACACGAGCCAACCGCGGCCGCACGGCCAATACGCTGTGGCAAGCGATCGCACAAGAATGGGAAAGCCTGCGCGGTCGACCGGAGATTACTGAATCTTTGTACGAGTCGATGCCCACACGCATCAATAAGGTGCTAGAAAACGGCGCACATTTCACTTCCAACTAGATCATTGAGAGACCTATGTTTCATGACACTTCTCTAAATGTCTTGTGAATAAATTTTATTATTTTTTTTAATATATGGTTTTTTTAGGAGATGTTGGCGCCTTTAATTGGCGCCGGCTACTCCTTTTCACATAGAGGTATGAAAAAAAAGAAAGAAAGAATGAACCTACAAATTAAATGTCAAATCCAAATCACAATAACACAAAGTCCAGTCACATAAGGGCACTAATACCACACTAATACGGAAAGTTCAGTCACGAAGGCGCATAAAGTTAAACACAAAATCCAGTCACATAAGTATACTAATGTCACACTAAAACTGAAAGTCCACTCAGAAAAAGGGCACACAAAGTTCAGTCACATAGCTGCACTAAAGTAAACACAAAGTCCGGTCACGTAATTATACTAAAATCACGGCACATAAGATAGCATGGATTCGATTTAAAGGAAACTACATGAACCCAGGTACGAATTGACCATAGAGTGAGTTTATCACATGTAAACACTCTTTTCAATAGTTTCCGAGAATATTGCTCGCTTCTATAAATCTTTGGAGGGCCATTAACGCTCGTCTTTGCAACGAATATGTTGGCCAAGGACCTAATATCTTCCTGAGGCTGAAGGGCCTGCGGTCTAATGTCTCTAAATAACGTGCTAAACGTTGTCTGTGTGTATCGTGTCGCGGACATTCTAACAGAAGATGTTGTACATCCTCATCCGCGTGGCCACAAGTACATTCCGGACTATCAGCTCTCGAAATTTTTTGGAGAAAATGTTTTGTGTACGCGGTACCGAGCCGCAGACGGTGAATGAGTGTTTCGAAGGCTCTGGTTGTATTTAATGTGGACGGGATTTTGAATTGAAGTGCAGGGTCAATGTGAAATAAATCTGAAGATTTCGAGTTCTGATCAAACCATGTCGCTTTGCAACCACGGACTGAGATCTGTCTTAGTATGTGCTGCAATTATCCTTGCGTTAGAGGGAGACCGTGTGTGTCGGTATTAATATGCGCTTGTCTAGCAGCCATGTCTGCTGCAACATTCCCTGGGATATTGCAGTGCCCTGGTATCCATTGGAACAGTATTGTGCGGGATTTTTCACTTGCCTTTGTGAGCTCCTTTAGTGTCTCATAAACTAACGCCATGTTTTGGGAATTGCTGATGCCACCATGAAGTGACGACAAAGCTGCTTGTGATTCACAAAGGATGACCCATTGGTTCCCTTCTTGAGTTGAATTTATGTATCGTAACACAGACAATATAGCAAAAAGCTCTGCTGTAGTTGATGATGTCGTGTGAGAAAGTTTAAACGTCTGTATTCGGTTCCATTGTGGAATGACAAAGGCAGCTGTAGAAGAATTTGGTTGACAAGAACCGTCTGTATACGCTTGAATATATCCAGGGTAGCGAAAGTATATCTGGTATAGCGCCAGTTGTTGGGCTGCTAGCATAAACATGTCTCGTTTGCGAATAATTCCGTCAACCGAAAGTTCAATTTTTGGGGCAACAAGTCGCCATGGAGGGTAGGAAATATCTGAGATCCAAAATTCGTTGTGTGGTAGTAGATGTTTTTGCACCTGAATCACAGTATTGGTGTTCGCCCTGTCTCTCTCAATAAGTGTAATTGCTAGTGGGTGCCTTTTGTGCTGCACTGAAACACGAAAGTAGTGTCGACAGGTTTCAACCGTCCTCATAATTGGGAATGGAGGATGACGTGCCTCTGCAATTACTAAGGAACTTGAGGTTGCTCGGGGAACACCTAAGCATACTCTAAGGCTCCTAGCTATTAACCGTTGAAGTCGCTCTTCAGATGAACGGGAGATTCCATGCAGAACAGGTGAAGAGTAAGCAATTTTTGCTTTATAAGTGCATTATGCACTTTCAGTAGAGAAGAAACCGACCCTCCCCATGTCGTGCCTGCTACGCGGCGAAGAACATTTATTGTTGAGTTTATTTGTTCTTCGAGTGCTTTAATGTGAGCATTCCAAGAAAGTTGTCTGTCTAGTATAACCCCCAGAAATTTGTGTTGTTTTACTATGTCTAAACGTTGCCCCTTAAGGCACAGCTGAAAGTCTTTTAGGCATCCTCTGGTAAATGGTAGCACAGCCGTCTTACTGTAAGACAGCTCCATTCCTCTTTCCATTTAGAATTTGTCCACAATGTTTAGGCCTTCCTGCAAAGTTGATTGAACAAGGCTAGCGCATGAACCAGAGGCCCAAATACAAACATCATCCGCATATATAGAATAATGTAGTGCAGGTGGAAGTCTCCGTGGTAAATCCGCCATTACACAATTAAAGAGAAACGGGCTTAAGACACTGCCTTGTGGGACTCCTTGAATAAGATTATGAGAGGAACTTTTTCCTTCGCTTGTTTGAATAAATATTGATCTGCCATTCAAGAAGTTGGATATCCACCGTAGCGTCCTTCCAGAGACTCCCAGTTCTAGCAGACCACACAGTATATGAACATGACTGACTGTGTCGAAGGCTCGCTTAATGTCTAAAAAAACCGCTATTGTGACATTTCCCTTAGCTCGTTCATGTTCAACATAGGTGACGATATCCAAAATTGCATCCATGGTGCATCGCCGCCTTCGAAATCCTGTCATGTGATCTGGAAGAACTTCTGTTTGCTCACACCACCATTGCAGCCTAGTGTCAATCATTTTCTCCATGACCTTGCACAGACAGCTCGTCAGGCTCACAGGACGAAAAGACTCAAGAGATAGAGGAGTTTTACCAGGCTTCAATATAGGTATCACACACAACCAGCTGGACAAGAGTCGCAGAGACAGCGGAGTCATCATTCCGCTACCTCCACTGAAGACCACACATCACAACAATATCAGCGACCTAAGCATGGACAACCTCAGCGACCCTCTCAGAGCACCCCTCAGCGAACCTCTCAGAACACCCCTCAGCGATCACCGCAAACGGCGGCCGGAAGATCGACATTCCAGGATAACACCGCGTCACTCAGTGTTGGACAGATGATTCTACCTATGCTGTTTGCTGCAATTCGAGCAATTGTCACAGCTCTACCTCAGGCGAACAAGCTTCCAGAGGTAAAGGCACTGTTGTCTATGGAGCCATTAATGAATCAACTATCCACATCAGTGCTACCGGATGGCAATTATGAATAGTCGTTACGAAAATGTCGTAATATTTCAGTGGAACGCTAATAGCCTTCGATCCAAATCTGCTGATTTTCGCAAGTTAGTTGCACAATACAGCTTCCCTGTATTGTGCATACAAGAGGCTGGTGTACGTGATGATTTTCGTATTTCTAATTACATAACATATAAATCATCTCGTCCATCGGGAAACAGTAGAACAATGCTCTGCGTTCGAAAAGATTTGCCCTCTCACCTTATTCAATCAAGCAGTTCGGATTTTCCTGAATACGTTGCCTGCAAAGTATATCTCGCAAAAAAATGTATAACAATCGTAAGCATATACCTGCAAGCATCGAGACGTATTACGACTGATGAATTGATTAGCATTTTTAGCATAACAAGATCAAATATTTTCATATGTGGTGACTTTAACGCACACAACGTAACATGGGGGAGCAACCACTGTGATACACGTGGGAATATCGTTCAATGCGCCGCGGAAATATGCAATCTGTCAGTATTGAATGATGGATCTGTGACATTTATGCGTGGATATCGCTATGCCAGTTGTATAGACGTAACACTATGCTCCAATGATCTTGTTACCGATACTGGGTGGACAACAGACGCAGAAACACGTGGAAGTGATCATTTCCCAATTCTTATATCACATCCACGGTTAAAAAGCACTGCGAAACGAAGATACGTGGATATAACAAATTGGCAGCTTTTTCGTCAACACTTATCCAGTCGAGTAGATCGTGAAACTGACGTAGAGACACTCACATCAGTTATACAAGAAACAATGAAATTGTGTACGAAACAAGTGCCCATTCCTGATGAATACACATCAGTTGATGGAGAATATGAACACTTGAGAGCTATAAGAAGAAGAGCAGAAAGAGCTTACCGCCGCAGTGGAAATATAGAAGCGTATAGAAATTCGCAGCAAGTCCACTCAGTCATGCGAAGACGACTACAAAAATTAGGGAAAAAAAGATGGCGTGAATATTGCAATACGTTGTCTCCCCTGACACCAGTTCCTCGAATATGGATGACTATTCGTGCATTAAGCGGCCCTGTTGTTCAAACATAACCGTTTCGTGCTCTCTCAATAGCCAGGGATACTTCAGAATTAGAGATTGCTGAAGAATTCTGCAAGATTATAACTAGAACAAGCATTTCTATTACTTTTGTGAATAAATTCATCCTCTTCAGACACGAATTATGATGCACTGTCTGCAAATGCGTCAAATGCGCATGGCATCATTTCAAGACGCTCACTATTACATTCCAAGAAAGAAGACGAAGCAATGTGCTGTTTTGTGCGAGTTTCAGTGGATGGATGAATGGAAAACTTTAATGAACGTCCTGAGGTACGCGACTCAGCGCGCAGCGGGCCGCTCCCACGTTGGGACAGTCAGGCCATGCCCGACCGCCGCATCGTGGGCCCTCTGGACAGCCCATAGTTGCGCCCCGGCATTAATTAGCGTATAACTCATTATCTAATTATTCTGAAATCCGTCAGCTTCAATGCTTGCATAAAAAGAATCAACTATTAGGCCCGAAACGCATGCACACTTGCTTTTTCGGTTGTATTCGTGTCGACCGGAGAAAAAAAATACTCTTGACGTTGGTCTTGGAACGCGGCACGTCGAACGATTGTCTAACATGGTAGTGTCTCCAGCAAAGTGATCATCTGCAGCAATACGCAGGACAATGAAGTTAACTGACCGCTAGTTGTCCCATCAGGAAGCGGACACGAATGTGCACACTGAGTTTCAGGTCATTTGAAGAAACACGTGGCGTGGGACGCGCCTCCGAAGTTCGAGTCCCCAAACGAGGACGCCGTGTCGCAAAGGGTTATAAAAAGAGTCATCGCACCCGATTATTTCTTATTTTTCTAAATGTAACCACTATAGCAGCGCGGTGGTTCGGGCTTTGCGCAGCAAAACCTGGGCGCAGGCGATCAAATCCCGGCCGCTACTGTCACTTAGCGATGGGGGAGGAACGGAAAAATTCTGCCTACTGACTAAGCATCTGTGTCCCATGGCTGCCTCACCGCTCACTCACGCACTCACGAAAAAAAAAAAAACAGCGTGGCTACGCGAAAATAGAACTGATAACAGCCGAAGAATACGCTGTCTGATTACTTGTACTGATATTCTGCTCTCAAAATAAAAGCAAGTAGCCCTGGCTAACAAAGAGCGCGTCACGTTGAAAGAGATAGGTAGAAAATATTTGCGCACAGTGCGAAAATAGACAGGCCATAGATTTAAGGAGGGATGCGTCTTCAACGTAGCGCTGCTGTCGATCGCTGGTGACGTAGCGGAAGTGTCGCGAAGAGGTTCTTGGCCACGCGCTCGCGTGGTCCGCAAACTTTTGTGGTTGACTGTACCTCGCGCCCAACCTCGCTCGTGACGCCGTTGCCGCGCAACTGGACGCGGCTATGGAAAGTGTGTGTGTGCGCTCCAAAGTATCTGACCCCGTCGTCTTGGTTGGTGACTTTAACGTGGACGTGAGAAAGAAGAGCGGCGAGTGGTTGGTGGAGTACATGCGGACAAAGTACTCTATGCAATGTGCCTCCGCCGAGTCCGACAAGTGTCCGACTACCATTCACGGAAGTTGCATTGATCTCGCCTTTACGCGAAACTGTGACGTGCGCATGCTTCTCAAAGACCCTTTGACTGTACACTTCAGCGACCACAAAGCTGTGATTATGGCTGTCAGGTACAATGACAACATAAACAGGTGCCGATGATGTGTAAATAAATGGTTACGGTATAAATCCTCGTCTCGTCATTAATTTACGCCATTAAAATTACTACGCCGTGTACTCTCGGCGCAAGAAATGCATTCGCAATTCCTCACGATTCCCTTCGGGGAGGTGGGGGCAATTTTTTCCTCCTCCTCCTCCTATACTTAACCAACTCCCAGAGGAGTTTCTGCGTGAATATTTTTTTTAGTTAGATGAAGAAGACGTAAGTTCAACGCCGTTTTTATGCGACCGCTTTCTGATGACGGTGGGGACGCAAATGAGCCAGGTATCTCTCTCGCATTAAAAGAATTGTAGTCTGGCCTTCGGAGTGGGATCGTTACAAGATTGCTATAATTTGAGGTCATTGTTGCTTATGCGTAAGCAAGATCGTTACTATGCAGTCAGCAGCCTACAGGCATTGACTAGCTCACAGGCAGTCAATTTCCTGTATATTATAGGTAGCGAAATCTGCAAGCTGCCCTTAGAAAATCGCATCTCGCTACTGCGCATGCGCTCAACGCGAGCCGCTTCCTTGGGTTTTGGGTTCACACTCTCTCCTAACCAAAAATTTTGGTCTAACGTAACTGCCACTAATCTTTGCGTCAACAAATTGGCGGCAGCCATAGAACTGACGGCACTCGCCAAGCATCACGCTTAGCCTTATTTCTGATCAGCATGTAGTGCTCCTAGCCTCATCCGACCAGATCGGACACAACTATGGGGCAGAATCGCTCTTCAAGGTGGGTCTTTATTGTCTACTGTTGCGAACTTGACAAACAATTTTTTTTAATTTAAATGCCACGGTTATATTCCAAAAGCTGAGTCTCCGTGTACGTGAAAAAAATCATCTCGTCATGTTGTGCTATGGTAAAAACTGCATTTCATTGCCTAAACGCACAGATGCAGATTAAAATCGCGTACTACAGTGTCATGTTGCTCCCGCGTGCTGTATTGTTACGCAATCTCATTGATTTCTAAACACACCTCAAGATTGGTTTCGGCCGTCTGGGACGACACGGGGATCTAGATAAATTTAGTGTCAAATTCTTTGAAAGCGGATGACAACAATATCAGTGAATCAGTTCCTTGCAGTTACACACGCACCGTACTTCGTACCCAGAGTGAATATTTTGCGTAATCACTTCCGTATGAGCTTCGAAAAAAAAATGTTAAAGGCAATGCGCAATGTATTATACAAGTGGGTCTGAAGAGGCTAGAACCATATGGCTGATTTAGACTATCAGTTTCTCGCATTTTTACGTAAATCAGATATTATTAACAATAAATACCCGCCTTTTTAGGTGAGTTGTCGATGCGAGATCTCTAAGGTCATAAGTAGGAATATTTCGGCTCGCGCACTCTTGTATCCATTTCCATGGTTGATGACAGCTGATTTTCGTCGATCTGGTTTCCTCCTTATCGGCGTTTATTACCTTTCAGCTAGAATACTAAATGTGTAACCAGCGCACCTAAGTGCAATAATTTAGCATTTTGTTCCTCGATTGACATTTCTGGAGCCCTCTTTTATAGCCGCACGGGTACCGCAACTGGCAGCGCAAACGCTAGCCAGGAACCGTATCTTAAAGGTGGCCGCGCCAGGCAATCTGGGATAGAGCACTGCGCGGGCTCGGGCGTACCCGAAAGCCCGCGCCGGGCCGGGTAGGGCAGTTTTTTCACGGGCCGGGCTCGGGAACGCCATGTGCTTTTTGGCCCGCGCCCGGGCCGGGCTCGCGTGTATTGACGCATGCCCGGGCCGGGCTCGGACTTTCTGGTGGTGTGCATGTAACGTGGAGCGAGTTATCCTTGCGCATCACGACTCTGAAAATCATGTCTTTTTCGGTCTCGGGCGGGGTTAGGGCCGGGCCGGGCGAGTAACGTAGATTATTTCCCGGCGCGGGCCGGGCCCGGGTCTCGCCATAAAACTGTTGTGCGGGCTCGGGTGGGCAGGCCAACGTAAAATCGGCCCGAGCAGTGCTATAAATTCTGGGAACCCAAGCGAGTTGGTCATTGAGCCACCTGGAGGAGCCTATTGCCGAACTCTCAATTCAAACCACATTAAACAGTCAGAAATCGGAAAATTACACGTTCGGTGCTTTGCATGAATATTAGACGGTCACAAATGTTGATGCATGAACCACTGACCTACGTACCATGCATACTTATTCGCGATATATTTCTCCTTCGTTCTCAGAGAAAAACTCATCGATGTATGCTAAAATGAAGTTCTATTAACCAATTTTCTCGCTCACTTTGAAAAATATGGGCGTGCGTTCTGAGGCATGCCTATGTGACAATTGCGGAGCCTGCTGCACCTTTTCATGTACACTTATTTGCAACGCAGAGCCGATGCAGATGTGCCTAAATAAGGTATTGACACGAGTGAAAATAAAGAATTCAAAGCGTACTGTATGAGCGGTGCAGGAATGTCGTGTAGGAATCTGAACCTGGAAATGCATTCAAGACTACTTCCGCCCTAAATCAATGGGTCCAGAATTTAATGACTAGAAACCGTATTTTAGGCAAATGCCTTTTTTGTTCCTTGCGCTCCTATCACCCCACTTTGATATATGAGCATGAATTAGAGGTTAAGAGGGGCTTTTACAGTGTTTTTATAGTGCCTATAAATGCCTATTTTGGCGTTTATGCCTAAATGCCTATAAATAGCTATAAATGTCTATTTTCATAATCGGCGCCTATATGAACACTATTTACCCTCAAGTTTCGCTTTCGAGTGAGTTAGAGACCAGTTATTCATGTCATCGGCAACAATGACTGTTCGGAACTCTATGGAGTTCAACCTAGTCCTCTAGTTCAACCAACTCCTGGAAAACAACCGCTAGCAGCAGTGAAATGGCAGGTGCCGGGCAGCATACGCCGCCGCGCTGACATGGCGCGAGCGGTTGGCGAATGCAAAACCGCGGAGAGCCGTCAGGGGAAAGGATAGTGAAGAGCAAAAGGAGGATTAAAAATGTGATGCGCATGCGGCTTTTGTTTTATTTGTAATTTACTTTTTAAGGTGTTCACTGCCGTCAAGCGTTCCTTCTCAGCGTACAAGATCATTTTCATTGCCAAGAGGCACACTTTTGAAACCAAAAATCTGGAGATGGTGGTAGTTTGCTATTTACACAATCTTCACAGTGATTCTTAGACTACGTTCCGCGTGCCCTCTAAACAGATTTTTTCAAACATGTGCACTTCAAATGGGCGGAAGTGTATTTGGCAGTGTAGGAACGTTTTGCGTGTACAATTCGGATAATGTCATTGTATATGAGGAAATTGCCAGAGTTGTACCTAATAGTCCTCAAGTAAGAATACGTTAATTCCTTAATAAATCGTAGTCTCTCTTGCATTTATTATTTATCTGTTTTTCTTGTGTCTTAATTTAATTGCGTCAGGTAGACATAACGTAGCGCTTTTTTAAATCAGTACTCCCAGTTTTCAAGTATTCTTTTTCATGCCTGTTTCACTATATGCGACGCTCGAGTACAGTGGCCATTGAACATGAATATGAGCAGTGTGCCTTTTGAATTAAGCCAATTGATCGTCAATAGTTCAGCAGTTCTATGGGACGATTGCACGGCTATGTTCAACTGTTGGCGCCTCTGTGCCATCGTAGGCAATAACATTTCTTGTTTTCCTATCGTAGATATAGGCCGCGCACGTCTTTGTTTGAAATTATTTGCATTTATGTAAAGATTTATTGTGCCTATATTTACGACGTCGGAGGCCTAAAACGTTGTTTTAGGTTGCGTCGTTATAAAATGCTGGCCATACTGCTCCGCAGGGTCATTCGTACTACTTCGCGCACTGGTATTTGCGTTCAGACTGCTCAAATGGTGCTCAAAATTGCATATGACATGTATATGTGCCTTAAAGTGTCCCTAAACCACCCAGAGGTCGAAATTTAGTCGTGGTGTTGCAGTTGTGCATGAGTCTACAACGAACACGTAGCCGCGACAATTTTTCGAAATGGTGCCCTAATAGCGGAGTTATACGCGTTTAATGATCGAAACAGGCCCTCCCTCGTTTCGCTCTTTTCTTCGCTACTCTCCTCGTCGGCTGGTCTCTCCTCCTCGCCGAGTGCTCCTCCAAATGTCACTTGACATTTCTCGTCGCCAACGCGCTTCTCAAAACACTGTCCACTTCCGGTTAAGGCACGTCCGCGCTAGCGGCAAATACACCGACGGCGACCCGGCCCCCAGTGCCGTAGAACGTCTGCCGCGCGCGAGGTATCCAAAGTATACGGCAGTTGGGCCGTCGCACAGCCCGCTGCACGATCGACGGGCCAATCGACGACGCGCGAAGCTGCGCGCATCCGCCGCCGGCGACGAAAACATCGGCTACAGCTTTTGTTGCAAGCAAAATAATTTTCCCTAGATAAAGCGATGCATAAATTGTACATTTTATCGAAAACAATATCCGCTGTCAAACGTTTAACATGAACGAGAGCTTCGATACTTGTCGAGCTCTGCGCAGCGCACGGCTACCGACGGGAGACGACCGGCTCGGCTGTACTCACATCGCAGTGGACGGCGTTCCTAATATCCGCGTATTTTTCTTCTTTGTGTATAATTATTGCGAAGAGCGACAGCAACGATAAGGAAATATTGCGACTCGTAAGCGTCGGAAATTCGTTTCGAAGCGCCGTCCGCTTTAGCTTTGAAGGGAACCCGAATATGCCTGCGACGATATCGGCGCCGTCGAGCGATCAGCGGCGGTGAGGCTGCCGCACAAATGAGTACGTACGGCAAGGAAATCTCGCCGTTCGCGAGCAACACCGCTGTCGAACGGCGGCCCGCGAATGGCAAACGGCGTGCGGCGAGTTACCGTGCCGGTAACGTGCTGCCCGCTGTGGCTACAGTGCCGGCCCGTGCTCATGCGAAGCGTGCCGCTATAGACCCTGTGTTGCGCGCACGTCTAGAAAGGCCAACACCGTCACACTCCGTTCGCGCAGCTCATCAGACCGGTAAGCACGACTGTGTTGGAAGGAACGCGAGTGATTTGGCACTTGCATTGCGGGCTGTAATTACCGATTCGCAAGGGCGCACAAGCGAGCAACACGGCGAGGTATAGAGCAGGGACCGCGCGTACCTGCTAGCAGACAAACCGGAAGCCGTAGGTCCTTGTTCGACCAATGGGTGTCGTAACCGCTCTTCACATCACCAGATGCACCCTGCTTACATCGTGACGACCGCTGGGGATACCGGAAAGGCCAGGAGAGGAGGACGGCATTGTTTTTCTTTCTTTTTCTTTTTTTTTTTTTGTGGCACGCCTGCGGCTCGTAGCGCTGCATCCTTTGGCATCGTTGATCGTGACGGCATTCTGAACTCGATGCGCGTGTTTACTTGAAATGTTAAAAAAATATCTGAGGTGATTTAGGGGCTCTTTAAGAATAAATTCCTTTATTCCTCTTCATTTTTATTTTTTACTGCCGCTCGGTGAGTGCGCGTGCATTGCGACCACAGCGTCGGCTTTCCTTCTACTATGTTATTGTACGGTTCCATTTCTAGAAGAAATATTTTTCTCGTTCTTCAAGCCGCATGTATCCCTCCTTCTTCTTTCTGAGGTTTTAAGTGCCAAAACCAGTTCTGATTATGAGGCACGCCGTAGTGGAGGGCTCCGGATTAATTTTGACCACCTGGGGTTCTTTAACGTGCACTACAACGCAAGCACACGGCCGTTTTTGCATTGTATCCCTCGTGTGTATTGTTGCACATATAGTTTTCCATCAGTAGGTCTTGCGAAACGCAGACGAAGAAACATATGTAACCTTCCTGCTTGCTGCTTCAAACAACTAAAGCATATCTGCCCCATCCGGCGCCTTGTACTCAGATTTACGGGAAGCATTGTTATAGATAAAAAAAGTAAACTGCAGCGCAACATTCCATTAAAGTTTCCGCCTTCCACGCGTAACCGAATGCGGAGTGATTGGTACGGGGTCATTTATTGCTGTCGGACCTCAAGCACCGAAAACGGTGTTAGTTAGTCATTCTATATGCTAATCTTTGGCCGTACGCCGTACGTGGAATTTGTTTCCAGTCGATACTTCAAAAAATAAAAAGAAAAGAAAAGAAAGAAAGCCTGCGCGGTTGCCTAAGTAGTGGCGATATAGTGGATACGGCGTTGCGTTGCAAACTGGAGCTCGCGGGTTCAATCCACGTCGCGGAATTCGACGAAAGCGGAATGGAAAAACACTCGTGTACTTCAATTTAAGTGCACGCTAAGAACCCCAGGTGGTGAAAACTAAACCAGGTGCCTCATAATCATATCGTGGTTTTACCACGTATAACCGAAAAATGTGTTTAAATAAAAAAATACAAAAAAGCAGGTGGCTGTGTTCTTCGGCTTTTTTCTAGGGGTGTATAAATTATTCTCAAGTCTGATTTCCGCGAAAAACATGTTACGCTTATCCTATATTTCATACTTAAATGTAATGCCGTTCCCAAATGTATGACCGCTCAACAGAGCAGCTTGCATATTATAAACGGCTGCTCTCTGTTATACGGTGCACCAACAACAACCATAATGAAACAATTAAAGGAACGACATATCTCATATACGCGTAGAGATATGTGGAGATCTGCTGCGTTCGTTGAAGAAGATAAGTGTGGTACCATTCACATGGGGCACCCAGATTTAATGGGTTGCAAACATGGTGAGACTGTCAAACGAAGTTTTCCTTGTCTGAATCAAGTTGCAGATTCACAGGCTCCCCCAACGGGGCCTTTATATTGAATGACAGCTAGGAAGTTGTTAAGCAGGACTTATTAACACCCGTGCGTTAATTATCTCAGGAACTGCGCCGCTGCGCAACAGCCACGACTCTCCGGCAGCACAATTATACGGAATAACATTCCACACTTGCATCGGTCACTCACCTTTGAGACTTAAATAGTGCAGTTATGCGTTACATTTGAAAGGAAACGACTATTCGGCATCGTACAGTATATCTTAACATCTTATACACACACACACACACACACACACACACACACACACACACACACACACACACATATATATATATATATATATATATATATATATATATATATATATATATATATAAGGTAAAGGAAGTGCAGGCGCACGTAGAAAAAGAGAAACATTTTAATTTCGACGTTTCGGCCGGGATCCGGCCTTCATCAAGAGGCCTCTTGATCACTCTTGAAGGCCGGACCCCGGCCGAAACGTCGAAATTACGTTTTTTTTCTACGTGCGCCTGCCCTTCTTTTAACTTATTCAACACCGGATCCGAAGAAATACTTCCTTCGTATATATATATATAAAAATTGTGAGACGTCGGCCGATGCGATGCCTTTATTTCCGAGCAGCCGCCCGAGTCAGAGACGAGGCACCGCACGAGACAAAACATGATGATGAGTCTATGTACAAATGACGACGACGATATGCATAAATAGCGCTCACACAAGATGATGAGTCGTTTGTACAGATGACGACGACGATATGCACAAAATACGCTCACCACATATATATATATTGCCGCAAGTCTGCTCCTAAACATGTGTTCTGCGACGGTAGCCAGCGAGCCACTGTGTCAAAAGAGAGTCTGCTACCTCTCGCGCGCCTGCTTGGTTTCGTGGGGGGTGGCGCAATGTGTGCCGCTCGTGCACGCGCACGAGACAGGGGCTCGGACCATCACTGGAAGAGAAAGAAGTGCGTTCGGCGCAGAGACGTTCGTGTGGAACGTTCTTTGAAAGTCTTCGTGTACATAGTTAGTTGCAGGGCACAGGTTCGCCCTTAATAAACCAGTTTTTCTATTTTACTCCTCGAAACACCGTTACATTCTGGTGGAGGTGCTGGGTATGTTTGGAAGTCCCCTGGGTGCCAGAGACCAGAGCCCCGATCCTCAGCGATTGGAATCTGGAGAGGTGACTCCAGTGCACCAGCGCGCCAGCCGCCGACTTCGGGGAGACCCGCCTGAATTCGGACCGCTTCCCACTGCTACGGCTACACGGACGATGTCTTCCACTGACGCCACGACGATGACTAGCCAGGCGACATCACCCGAGGTCGTCGTGAACCCGCCGCGCATGCCCGAGATGTTCCACGGCGACCCGTACGAAGACGTCGAGGATTGGTTGGAGCACTTCGAGAAGGTCGCAGATGTCAACGGCTGGAACCCGGCAAGGAAACGTCGCCACTTGTACTTCGTGTTGGGGGATTCAGCAAAGACATGGTATGAGAATCACGAAGCGGTGTTAACGTCGTGGGAAGAGTTTTGGCGAAATCTGCTTGCTGCGTTTGCATGCGCCGATCGCTGAGAGAAGGCTGAGAATGCTCTGCAAGCCAGGAACCAGTGCACCAACGAGAGTGTCGGCATGTACATCGAGGACATGTCCCGTCTGTTCAAACGTGCCGATGCAAACATGTCCGAGGAGAAGAAGTGCGCCATCTTATGCGTGGCGTGAAGGAGGAGCTATTTGCCGGGTTGGTTCGCAACCCGCCACGTACTGTTGCGGAGTTTCGCACCGAGGCGACGACGATAGAGAAGGCCCTGCAGCAGCGCGCCCGCCACTACAACCGTGATGTCAGCAGCGCCCCTGTGGACGTTCTTTCGGCAGGCATGGGCAATAACACCGAAGCGTTGAGAGAGCTGGTGCGAACTATTGTTAAAGAAGAGCTTCGGAAGCTGCAGCAACCGCAAGTCGCGTTGACTGTTTCTTCGCTGGCCGCCGTCATTCGGGATGAAGTTAGGCATGCCATGTTAGAACCGCAACCGGAGGTGCAGCCTGTTTCACTCGGGCAACCACTGCAGGAACGCCGCGTACCAACATACGCTGACGCTGTGCGTCAGCCTGCCGTGCAGACTGCATCATTCGCAGCCCTCAGTGCACGCCCACGGGCTCCCCGCAGTGCATCTTTCCAGGGAGAAAGATCCACGAGTACAGACCACGGAAAAGCGACGTGTGGCGTACACCCAACAGGACGCCACTCTGCTTCCATTGCGGAGAAGCTGGACACATGTACAGATGGTGCCCATATCGACGAGTCGGCCTTCGTGGATTTTCTGTCAATGCACCTTGCCCCCGCAATGGGGAAAGACCCTTAGACATTGAAGATTACTTGTCGCGAAGTCAACTTCCAGCTGCTGGTTACCAACACCAGCCACGGTCACCAGCGCCCGCCCGCTACCGATCACCAAGCCCACGACCCTTTTCAAGTTCCCCAAGGCGTCGTTCAGAAAGCCCGCGCCCGGAAAACTAAAGCCAGCGACCTGGGGAGGCAAGCCCGCTGACGTTCGACAAAGCGAAGATCCTCCGTCAATGTCACAGTGCAGTAGCGATAAGCAGAAAGCGACGACTACGATAAGTACGCAGAAACTTTCTTCAGGCTTACTTATTGCCGTGGATGGACATGAATCGAATGCTTTAGTAGACACGGGTGCTGATTATTCAGTCGTAAGCTACGCACTCGCAAAACAGCTTAAGAAAGTTTGACGCCGTGGAACGGACCGCACGTACGTACAGCTGGGGGTCACCTCATTAGTCCTCTAGGAAAATGCACTGCAAGAGTTCTGATTCGAGGTGTAACTTACGTTACCGAATTCGTAGTACTTCCGGACTGTTCGAGAGACGTTATACTCGGTATGGATTTTCTGCACGCAAACGGTGCTATAATTGATCTGCAGAATTCTAGCGTTTCCTTCTCTACGAAGTTGGCGATTGACATGGAGGAGCCTGAGGAACCGGACTACACTGCCTTGCGAGTTCTTGACGCAGACGTAACTGTGCCACCACGAAGCAGTGTACTGGTTCGCGTCAGAAATCAAGCATTCGTTGACTCCGAGGGTATAGCGGACGGCAATGTCGAGCTATTGCTGAAGAAAGGTATTTGCATTGCTAGGGGCATTATCCGCTTACGCGATGGGCTTGCCGATCTATTGCTGACAAACTTCGGAAATGAACTTCAGCATGTCGCGAAGGACACTACCATCGCCTTCCTGCACAGTTTTACTACAGTGACAACCTTATGCACCCTGGAGTCGGAGCCACCTCCTGCGAAAACTACGAATAAGGCCACAGCAGCAGTTGCAATAAGCCCACACCTATCGCCAGCCGAGGCGAAAACCATACAAGACCTGATAGGTGCTTTTGCAGAGTGTTTCTCTACTTCCTCAAGAGTACGGAGAACGCAGGTTGTTAAACACCGTATAATAACAGACGAAACAACCAGACCTGTATACCAACACCCATACCGAGTATCGCCGAAAGAACGGGAGATCATAAAGAATCAGGTGCAAGAAATACTTCAGGATGATGTCATTCAGCCGTCCAACAGCCCATGGGCGTCCCCGGTAGTTCTTGTCAGGAAAAAGGACAACACAATGAGATTTTGTGTTGATTACCGGAAACTGAACAGCGTCACCAAGCGTGATGTGTACCCCTTGCCACGTATCGATGACACCTTGGACCGGCTGCGTGATGCAAAGTATTTTTCTTCGTTGGATTTAAAAAGCGGATATTGGCAAATTGAAGTGGACGAAAGAGATCGTGAAAAAAACAGCATTCGTTACTCCGGACGGACTTTATGAGTTTAAAGCACTCCCATTCGGCCTCTGTTGCGCGCCAGCGACCTTCCAGCGCATGATGGACAGTGTCCTGTCGGGTCTCAAATGGCAGTCATGCCTAGTCTACTTGGATGACGTTGTGGTATTCTCTTCAACGTTCGAGCAGCACGTGGAGAGGCTACGTTCAGTGCTCCAGGCTATCCAGTCGGCCGGCTTGACAATCAAACCAGAAAAGTACCAGTTTGGATTTGAAGAGCTTCGTTTCTTGGGTCACGTCATCAGCGCTCAAGGTATTGGGCCGCACCCCGAGAAGACTGCAGCCGTCGCAGGATTCCCAAAGCCACGAGATAAGAAAGAGGTGCGTCGATTTTTGGGCTTATGCGCTTACTACAGGCGATTTGTAGAAAATTTCTCAAAAATTTCGGAACCTCTAACAAGATTCACGAAAGAAGACATACCCTTCGTATGGCATACCGAACAAGACACTGCTTTCAAAGAATTAAAGAAGCGTTTGCAATCCCCGCCAATCCTCGCCCACTTCGACGAGACCGCAGACACAGAAGTCCACACATATGCCAGCAATCTGGGTCTTGGCGCAGTTTTAGTTCAGTGGCAAAATGGAGAAGAGAAGGTCATAGCGTACGCTTGGCGCACTCTTTCAAAAGCTGAAAGAAACTATTCTGCGACGGAGAAGGAGTGCTTGGCAGTCATATGGGCCATCAGCAAGTTTAGACCATACCTCTACGGCAGGCCGTTTCATGCAGTTAGCGACCACCATTCACTGTGCTGGCTGACAAGCTTGAAAGACCCATCCGGACGACTTGCGAGGTGGAGCCTCAGACTCCAAGAATACGATATTACCGTTGTGTACAAGTCTGGGCGAAAGCATAACGACGCTGATTGCTTGTCACGCGCACCGGTCGGCTCTCCTCCTTCTGAAGACGACGATTTCCCATTCCTTTATTTTATGCGAGCCGCTGAAATCGCCGAGCATCAACGGGCCGACGCAGATTTGCTCCCATTCATAAAGTATCTCGAAGGGCATAACGTTCAAGTTCCACGAGTGTTTAAGAGATGATTATCTTCATTCTGCCTCCGAGATAACGCACTCTACAAGAGAAACTTCCAAAACAACAATGGAAAGTTCTTACTCGTCGTACCGTGAGTTATGTGGCCTGAAATATTAGAAGCCTGCCATGATGACCCATCCTCAGGCCACTTGGGTGTCACCCGAACATTCGCCAGAATCCATGCAAAGTATTATTGGCCGAATTTATTAGCGTCAGTACAGCACTACGTGAAAACATGTCGCGAATGTCAAAGGCGCAAAACACCACCCGTAAAGCCAGCTGGTCTTCTTCAACCCAAAGACCCACCTAAGACTCCATTTCAACAAGTTGGGATGGATCTTCTTGGACCATTTCCCACATCGTCATCAGGGAAGAGGTGGATCGTTATCGCGACCGACTATTTGACACGATATGCTGAAAATGGCTGCCTTGAGCGGGGAACGGCCGTCGAAGTTGCCAAGTTTTTGGTTCACAACATAGTGCTTCGACATGGTGCCCCAATGGTTGTCATAACAGATCGAGGTGCAGCATTTACAGCTGAGTTGATGCAGTGCTTGATGACGATGACTAACACCAGTCATAGAAAAAGCACTGCATACCATCCCCAAACAAACGGGTTGACGGAACGCCTGAACCGCACCATCGCTGACATGTTGTCAATGTATGTTGACATCGAACATAAGACTTGGGACGAGATCCTGCCCTACGCTACATTCGCCTACAACACGGCTCTACAGGAGTCCACTCGTGTCACTCCGTTTGAACTTGTCTATGGGCGCACCGTCACAACAACGCTGGATGCCATGCTGCCAGCAGATAATGACGACGGCAACCCGTGCGACGTTGACGAGTTCCTACAAAGAGCCGAAGAAGCCTGCCAGTTGGCACGATGCCGATTACGCCATCAACAATGCAAGGATGCACGTTCTTACAACAGGCACCGCCGAATAGTTCAGTACCAGCCGGGTGAGAAGGTTTGGGTATGGACACCAGTGCGACGTCGCGGACTCTCAGAAAAGCTACTACGACGGTACTTTGGCCCTTATGAGGTTATCCGTCGACTAAGCGACGTGACTTACGAAGTAATCCCTAGTGGAAACGAGCGCACTAAACGCCCTAACATTGCAGACGTCGTCCACATAGTCCGCATGAAGCCCTATTACGACCGCTAACGAAAAGCCTCCGACTAACTTAGCTACCCTCCTGCCGGCATCGGGACGATGCTTATTGGGAGGAGGAGTAATGCCGCAAGTCTGCTCCTAAACATGTGTTCTACGACGGTAGCCAGCGAGCCACTGTGTCAAAAGAGCGTCTGCAACCTCTTGCGCTCCTGCTTGGTTTCGTGTAGTGGCGCAATGTGTGCCGCTCGTGCACGCGCACGAGACAAAGGCTTGGACCATCACTGGAAGAGAAAGAAGTGCGTTCGGCGCAGAGACGCTCGTGTGGAACGTTCTTTGAAACTCTACGTGTACATAGTTAGTTGCACGGCACAGGTTCGCCCTTAATAAACCAGTTTTTCTATTTTACTCCTCGAAATACCGTTACAATATATATATATATATATATATATATATATATATAAAAGATGGTTTGCTTGCTATGAATATTGTTTCTGCGAATGAGAATTTTATGTGCAGTATTCACTAATAGGTGTGTTTGACACTGCAAACACGCACGCTTATTGCCGGTCGGGAGTTCTCACTTTTTCAGTTCGTGCATTTAGAATATTTGTTATTTCCTCCCTTACATATATATCGTGTATATATATATGTCTATGTACCCTTTTATTTTATTACCTAGAAATACCTGGGTCATTCCTCACGCCACGCAATTAATAAACATGGTTTATTTCGCTCTAATGTTGTTTTCTTCAATCATTTTCCCTGATTATTATCCTACTAGAAGCGCGCGTAAAATGAAACGATATCAATAATAACATTTTCTTACGTCGCTTAATGTTGCAGAGATACCAGTTACTTTTAGAAGACAATGGTAAAAACAGCAGTCCACCTGGCTAACACTACATCGGGTACTGGCCGTCAAGAGTCGTGGGCGCACCAAAGCAACTAAAACGTAAAAAAATGTACTGCACAGACGTTCTACGAGAAAAACTGCGCGTCCGCCAGCGTCCACGTAGCGAACGCGCGCTCGCTAGCAGACGACGCGCTTGACAACGACAGCAAAATTGAAGACGTCGCATTGTATAATTCATGTCTCAAATATACTATATGTTTGTCAAAATGGTGTAAACATAAATTTGCTGTTGAAATAAATCACTATTTTAAGAGCGTACTATGCGCAATCGGCCTCGGCGCCCGCAGCGACAGTCCGTTGAATATGCCGCGGAGCGTATCTCCGCCCCAATCCAGTTAAAAATCCAATTCGCTCGCAGCGCCCTCGCACAATTTTTCCACACGTGGCGCCTCAGCCGGAGAGCGCCGTTCGGCCCACTCGACCATTGTCTAGTACGCTCTAATCAGGAGTTGCCTTAATGTGTGCAATAGACGCATTCTTTGTTTTTCCTTTCTGCTATCGCCTCGGATACCTATTCACTCGCTTACAAAAAAAGTTACCCTTTGCATACATAAATGACTCCTGCGCGGAAGTTCGAACCTTTGTTGGTCCCGTTCGCTGTACTTGTAGCACTTAAAATGCGGAAACTTTTAATAGCTCTTATTGTAATATATATAATCAGGTTGCGAACGCATTTTGCTGGACCCTTTTACTGATAAGACGACATATTAGCTCTTGCGCAAGATGGAACCAATTAGCTCGTAATCTGCGTGGCGGGTTATATCACGAGTTACCTCAATGTGTGCAATAGACGCATTCTTTGTTTTTATTTTCTGCTATCGCCTCGAAAACCCATTCACTCACTATCTTTCTGTACAAAAAAAGGTTACCCTTTATACACATAAATGACTCCTGCGCGGAAGTTTTAACCTTTGTTGGTGGCGTTAAATGTACTTGTAGCACTTAAAATACGGAAACGTTTAATGGCTATTAGTGTAACATATATAATCAGGTTGCGAACATATTTTTCTGGACCCTTTTACTGATAGGACGACATATTAGCGCTTGCGCAAGATGGAACCAACTAGCTCGTAATCTGCGTGGCGGGTTTTATCAGGAGTTACCTCAATGTGCGCAATAGACGCATTCTTTGTTTTTCTTTTCTGCTATCGCATCGGAAACCCATTCACTTACTATCTTTCTGTTACAAAAAAAGGTTACCCTTTACATACATAAATGACTCCTGCGCGGAAGTTTGAACCTTTGTTCGTCGCGTTCGATGTACTTCTAGCAGTTGAAACGAGGAAACCTTTCATGGCTCTTAGCGCAACTAATTTACGTTCTGCTCAACGTGTTCGGTAAGTCTCTCTTGGGGGTAGTTTCCCTGGGTGTCCTAGATGTCGTCGATAAATTTGCACTGAGCAAATGCAACACTAGAAGCCCCACACCAAGGATTCTGGATCAATCGGCTCAGTTCGCATACTCTTCTAACCGGCGACACTCGAACCCATTTCTCACGCTACGCTATTAGTGCATTTCTTCAGCTTCTCTTGCATCGAAGTTGCAATGATTTCTTCTCTACATCGTAGTTTGCAGAGGAACATGCTTTACTTTCATATTTCAATTGTAATTGTTACGTGTCGCTTTCCTTGCGAATTGCAAGTGCCTTGACCTTCGGTGGCAAGATTGTTTTGGGGAAATTATGTGTCGATGTGCAAGCGAATTGTTTTTTGTAAGCTTCGAGAGAGAGAGAGAGAACAATAGAAAGAAGGAAAAGCAGGGAGGTTAACCAGACACACGTCCGGTTTGCTACCCTGCTCTGGGAGAAGTGGGTATAAGGATGAAGAGAGAGGAGATTGAGAGAGCATAGTTGTGCGCACATTTGAAGGCTCGCACCAAATCTACACACGATCGCCCAGACCTGTCGACTTCAGGTACTGTAACCACGGTTTCATCGTTTTCTGTGCCATCGAAGCGTATAGCCACGGTTCAAGGATCTTTATTTCGGAAAATGGTCTAGACTCCAGCCGGTTCAATGCTGTCCGGAGAGCTTCACAATCGACGCCGTACTGGGGATAGAGACATAGGATGTGTTCTGTGGTTTCTGTAGTGCCACAAGACTCGCACATATAGGCATATGCCCCATTCCAATGCGGAAAGAGCATGCCTTTGTAAGTGTCACCCCAAGCCAGAGACAGCAGAATACTGTCACCTCAGAGCGGGAAACTTTTGACGGGACTTGTATCTTTAGGGATGGATCAAGTCTATGAAGATGACACTTCGGAAGGTTAGGAGAAGACCAATATTTGTGTGTCATATCTTTAGCCACGATATGAAGCTTTCTTGCAGCGTTGGTTCTGGATAAGGGAATTGGAACTGGTAGAACTTCCAGATGGGCAGACCGGGTGGCTTCATCGGCGAGGTTATTACCAGCAATGCTTGTATGTCCAGCTAGCCACTGAAATGTAACTTCATGACCTTTGGCGATAGCTTGATGATGGTCTTTTTTTATCTCATATGCCAGCTGTTCTTGAGTCAGTCCTGTAGTATATGGCAAAATGTAGACTCTGGAGTGCTGCCGTAGAGTCTCAAAATTTGACCCATTTCTGAGGTGCCTCTTAGGTAAATTTCGAAATTCGCATTTAATTAGTAAGCTTCGAAATTCGCATTTAAGAAACAGAGCAGTAATATTGGTCCAACATTTTATTCCTTATTATTGGACAGCATTTCTTATTCATGATGGTTTCAGGGAGTGGCTCTTGATGGGAATTGAAACATTACTCAAGGGCCTTCACATTTTAACTAAAACGGTAATTCGGTATGAAGGTTATTCAAAGACATTCATTCTGGGTATATTAGGCTGCAGCTTGCAGCTTACATTTTATCCCGATCATAGTGCGGCGCGCGCTATGCTCGGGAGAGAGAAAGAGAAATGAGAGCGAGAGAGAAAGAAATTGTAGCAGCTCCAACGAGGCAACGCGCAGAGTCGTTGCCGACGCCATCCGCGTTTCCCCGTTTCCACGCATTCGCGCCGAACGTGCGCTGGGTCCGTGACTGCAGCAGGCGCCTCTGGCGGCGGCTCGGCAGGTTTCGACCAGCCACGCCCCGGCAAGAAGCAAGTGTGGAGGCGCAGCTTCGCCGTGACGTCACCGGCGAGATAAAGTTTGGAGCCGCCGCGACAGCGGCACAACTCTCGTTGACTCTGTGGCGAGTACATCTACCCTTGACATGGAATCACCAAACAAGGTCCGGACACCCGAAGTAGAAGCCGCTCATCTTGAAGCGCGTCGCGCGGCCAAGCGAAAATCTGCATGTCAGCGGCGAGCAGATTCGGAATACCGTGCCTAGCAGCACTTAGCGTTTCCTAGCAAAACTTAGCCAAGCTTAGTAAAACTTGGAACGAGCTAGGTCGATCATCAGCTCCGCCCCCATCAGATTCGCGGTGCATTACAATGATCCCGCACGCCGGCCCGATCAGTCATCCACAAGAAAGCATCTGTATATATATATATATATATATATATATATATATATATATATAATACTCCTGGGCAGCTTGCACTAGGGGTGCAAGCTGCCCACGATTATTCACTACCCATGATTATAGACTTTCTAAACCTAGTAACCACCTGTCACTAAGGTCGATTAGAGACGGTGCACGTAGCACAAGGAGGTGATGCGTACGACTAGCACAGGTAGCGAGTTCACGAGCTATATAATAATGACACCGTGAAAGGGACATTTGCTACTGCTTGAAGTCAGTAGGGCGTTTTCTTGTTCCGAAGTGGCGCTTTCACTGTGAGCAAAAAAAATTGTGGGCAGCTTGCACTAGTGGCGCAAGCTACCCACGATCGCCGCTATACTTGATATATATATATATATATATATATATATATATATATATATATATATATATCGTGGGCAGCTTGCACTAGTGGTGCAAGCTGCCACGATTTTTTTTGTTCCCAGTGAAAGCGCCACTTCAAAACAAGAAAACGCCCTACTGCATTCAAGCAGTAGCAAATGTCCCTTTAGCGGTGCCATTACTTTCTATAGCTCGTGAACTCGCTACCTGTGCTAGTCGTATGCATCACCTTGTGCTACGAGCACCGTCATTAATCGACCTTAGTGACAGGTGGCTACTAGGTTTAGATAAATACTCACGCTACCGTCTTTTCTAAGAGTGTAGTGTTTCTATTGTGATGATAGCTAAATGCCAGTGCACAATTTCAGTCTACAACGGAGGCACTGCATTTTTTAGCCTGGCTAAAAAAAATAGTGCCCCTATATGGGTTGCTTTCAGGCAACAATGGTTTCATTTTTTCCTAGCCGTCTTATTCGCGCCAGGTGGATGGGAAGTTATCAGAACTGTTTCCTTAGACAGGGTGGGATGAAAGAAAAGAACGCCATTAGTTCCTTCGTCGCCCTCTGCTGCGATGACTAATGAGATTAGCATTGCGAAGTAATTTGCTAATATTATAGCCTATTTTAAAAGCAAGTAAGCGCAGTTGCAGCGATTGTTTCTGTACTCTGCAGCGAGGAAACACAGACCATGTTGAAGGGTCTCCACGCAACCAAAGTCACCACACGTAGGGTTGTCGGCCATTCCAACGAGAAAACATAACCGTTCGTAAAAGCCATTCCTAGCCATAGCCGACAGAGCAGAGTTTTCTCGCGTCGGCAGAATTCAGTTGGGGTGCAAAGGCGGAGCAAAAAATTCAGGTGGCGCTGCCGGTTGTCTTGAAGGGTTGGGGTTGTTGCGCATCTGAGTTCCTGTCGAAACACAAACTCCGATGTGGGGGTGAACACCGCTGTTAATGTTCTTTTTGCCCCTGAATGAGTGAAGACAGACGCTGCCTGCTCGTTTCGCGGTCACCTGGGGAGTGTAATCTACAAAAAAAAGTAAAACACTTCTTGTCTATTCTCAGGCAAACGTACGAGATAGCAGAAAAGATACATGCCCCCCGTAAAGCTGGTTCACTGCACATAATTTCTGCAGAAGTGGCTTTCCAACGCAAGGAACTCGGCTGAGTGAAATGAACCATGACACACACTAATAACTGCTTCTCGTGGTTAAGTCAACAAAATGGTTAGAGTGGGCGAATGCGAATTTATTTATACAAACTTTCTTTTACCTGTGTATACTTTTCATGGCTACGCAAGTGGCCGCCAAACAGACATCATACCCGGTAAATTCTGAGGAAATGCCCTAAATTTGATGTGGATAGGGTAACTTGATCGCATGAACAGCTTTGCACTGTAATAATATTTGAAGCGATGTTCTCCCCTAAGTTATGCAACCGCATGGCAACCGCGGCCGCGAAATTGCATCAAAATTGTCCTAAATGTGAAAACCATTTTGGTGGAATATGACACATCAATGGTTGTTATTAAAGAACAATACTCACTGTCCTTTTTATTTACTAGGACAATTGAATAACACGAACGTACACAGGTAAACCACCATGGTGACTTCAAAGTACTCATAGCAATTGTGTTGAAAAAAAAATCTGCAGTAACTTTCATAGAAATATAATATATGGCCAGTCGGTCTAATCGTGCTAGAATGAGAGTAGCGTTGTGGATGTTCTGTTGGTGGAATTGCTCACATTGCTCGCACAGCGTTACGCTGATATCAACTGCATTTTTCCCAAGGAATAGAACGGGTGAACTCCACAGCAAGGGACAAGCATGCCTGAAGTTCTGCGTGATGCTTCTGATGTTGCAATGTTTCGGTCCTTCTACTCGTAAGTAGTCGGGATACGTCTCATACAAAAATTAATATTTCTCAAAATATTCTCTACGCTGCGATATATTTTCCTCTATTCTAGGCTGCATGTTCTTCCATATTTCATTTTTTTAGTTCACTGGTGATGTGTTCACATAATTGCAAGTACGAATCTTTCATTGATCATACTTGATGTTTCAGTAAATTTTTCAAGGTGTAAAAATATGCATTAATACTTTAGGAGAGTGCTACCAAGATCATGCTCTTGGCTCTTGTATGCTACAATATTTCACTATTTTGGGGGGGTTCTGCTTAATTGGAAACTTCGTCATGATGATTAACCCAACTTCGCCAGTAAGAACACTAGGGCAAGTCACACTGTATTTCGGGGTTTTCCTTAATTGCATAATTGGTCATGATGAATTAACGAACTTCTCCAGTAGGAACAATAGGAGAAGTCACACTATTATTTAGGCTTCTGAATAATTGCGTAATGAGCCATGATGAATTGTCCAATTTCACAAATTAGAACAATAGGGCAGAACTTCTAATAAAAACTTCTTGAGCGTTCAAGGAAACATCTAATCCAGCATCTATCTAATTCCCTACTTGTTACGTAATCATTCTTTTAGCGCCCCCCCCCCCCAAAAAAAAGCGCACGAAATATATACAAATAATCACCGCCCAAGCACTCCGTAAAAGTGGTTAACCAGCGCAGCTGAAACGTGTGGCTCCGGTGTTTATCACTGGGTTAATTCCGACGGTACATTAAAGTCGTTCTCAATTATTAGTTACCTCTTTGTGTTTCTTAATGAGGTTACACACACGTTCGGAGACGACGGAGAAAACGACGTCACTGACGGTATGCCCGCTGTCCGCCGTTGTCGCATTGGCGCTTGCGATTCTTCAAAATTAAATTTCTTCAAAAGTAAATCTGTCCGTCACGTAAGACAATGACTGGCTCATAACCCCTTACGCAATGACTCATACCCCCGCAAAAGCGGACTCCCCATTACGACGACAGAAGAGAAGTGAAACTGTACTCTAGAAAGATGAGCGGCAACGGAGCCAGCTACGGAAGAAGAAGACGACGACGACGAACGCGGGTGCAGTGGCACGAGCGCTTTCGCGCGGTTGCGCCGAGGGGCGCCGACGACCCAGCTATGAAAAAAGACTACGACGCTCGAGCCGTTGCTGAGGATGATAGTTTCTGCGTACAGGCGACGGATGGATGAATCGGCTAGCCATATATACAGCTTCGCGGTAAAAAGAACAAAAGCCCGCGCCGTGCCCACTAGCACTCCGCAATTGCACTGCCTTCAAATTAACCCCGTATTACTCACATCGAATTTAGCCTGGTGTCCAGCCCGTTAAAAAGTGAGCGGTGCAGGCTAAGACTTCCAGGACCAGAACCAACATGCGCACAAAAATACTGTAGAAATTTATCAGCTTGACAGCCATCACCGTCGCTCATATGGCGGAGCATCGGGCACGTAATATTATTAATAGTAATTAATATTATTACTAATAGTAATAAGAAGAAAATGAGTGTGGTATCTAGTTATGTAATTATAACAACGCCTAATTGTTTCAGTTATAGTTATATTGTTATAGTTTACAGTAACAGAACAGAAACCTGGAACGTTACGCACAATAATTTGTTGTCTCGACTTCAAAGAACATTAGAGGCACAAAAAATTTGTACGAAACAATATAAAGGGTTCAAAGGAAAGTGGACGCGATCGAATAAACGGTGGGCGAACAGTACAATTCTGATGCTGCCGCTAACATTTGGACGAACCTTTAAAAGAGCACGAAAGAGGTAGTACGATACGTTTTTATAAACGAGTGTTCCTCAAGGAAGTGCCCAATATATTTTGTTTCTTTACCTATTGGCAGACACTTGTATTTTGTTTCTTTACCTATTGGCAGACACTTGTCTACCGCGACGCGTCTGACAGCAAGTAATTTCAATGGGTGTCGGATATTACATATATATTATCATTCAAACCAACGTGTCAGTCGATGCAATATCTAAAGTGAATGACGTTTAGCATCTGCGAGCTGTAATGTTGGCTAAGACTTTCAAGAGCAGCAGAGAGCATGGTCGTGTCAGTGCAATGCTAAATTCAAAGGTTTATTATTCTTGTTCGCAGACTGCTTCGACCAGGTGTGCTACCTTCCAGCTCCGACATCACCTGAGGCACTGCCCCTGGCTATGGTCAATGTGAGTCTTTGTAGCCACATCATCTTGGGCTTCGCCACGGTCGGCCAAGACTACAGCGTCGACTTGGATCCCCTTGGGGGTCAGGAAGCACTCGCATCATTGGCTGTTTTACGGAAGCGTAAACCAACGCTGAAGCTTATGATGTCCGTCGGAGGAGGAGACATCTTCAAGGCAATGGTTTCCTGTGCGTCCCGCCGCCAGCGGTATGATGATTCAAAAGTTCATTCGAGCTTTTACGACAAAAACATGTTATACCGATCCAACAAATAACCCATTAGCAAAAGTATACCGACCACAGACTCGCCGAAAAAAAAAACAACTTGTTCGCAATTAGCACGCATAAACTTAAACTTAGGAATAGTCTGGAAAGTTCGCAATGCCACGTGTAGACGACAGTCCTCAATTTGAAGTTATTGTCGGAGGAAGATGGGAAAATTCGCTTTATTGCGAAACACCCGGTCCGTAAACTTTTTCTCAAGGAGGTACCTGTTGGAATATACGAGAAATAATGCTTTACTCAAGCGGTTAATATTTGTATACAACGAGTTGCGATGCATAGAATACTGCTTAGTTTTATTCTACGCAACGTGTAATTCCACGGTTATGAAGTGCACATGTCACAACTTTGTTCTTATACGCCGTCTTTTTTTATGCACTAATATTCTGAGGCTATTTTTATGTTCACGCTGTAAGCTTCATAAATGTCAAATGCTATAAAGGGTGCTTCAGCTAACTTTTGTTAAGCCTTACGAGATCATCATGTCCACTACGAGATTGCTCAAACTTAGTATTGTTCAAAGCCATAATCAACAAGTAAAATCATTATCACTATGAGCTAAGATCGATAATAAAAGTACTTATTTACCCACCCCTTAAAGTATCGCTTTAAGCACGCTATTGAATGTGGAAGCTGTATAGCCTATAGATAAATATCTAAATACTTTTTTCCCTGATAATAGCTGCCGTGATTGAAATTTTTCCTGGCTGAAAAGAAAGCACGCAAGATTTCAAACAAAAAAAGCGTGATTAGACACTCGCGAAGTGACATTAGTGCCCTGAGAAATGCTACTAACGAGAATTTCATGCTGCATACAGACTGAACGCATGAATAGGCCGCAAGCGAAATTTAGAGGCGATGGTCACAGCCGCTGTATACGATGCATCGCCTTACACCACTGAAACCTCCTCGCCCTTTACGCACATGCTCAACGGCAAAAACGCTCACATAGTTTCATAAATTGGCGTGCGCCATTTAACTTATCTACCACGGCTTCATTTGATTTATTACTTCAAGATACAGCATTAGAGATGTTTGATTTGTGAATATAGAACAATTCATAATTTCTAAAGCAATATGAAATACGACATTTGCGTAGGGTTCATTTCGGTCTACGATAGTAGACGCCTGTTTCATGACCTACATGACACGCATATCATTAGATTCATGTCATGAGTCCTCAGGAAATCCTTTCGCTACGCCTAAGGCACCTTAAGTCAAAAGCCTTAGTTTGATGATGTGGATAGTCGCGTGTGGCCGTCACAAGCCAAAGTGTTTGACAAGCCTGCTTGCAGTTATGGTGATTTTGTGGCAACAAGAAGAAGATAGTTAGTGATGATGATTATGGAAGAAGAAGACCACGTGCCACGAACAAAGAATCAGCGTGAGGAACGCGCAGAGCGTGAGAGCGAGCGGAAGTCTGGAACGGCAGCTCGCAGAACGGCGGTTCAAGGCTCGGGTACTGGCGATCGGTGGCCTGCTACCTGTGGACCTGAGTGGAGATCCCATTCGTGGCTGGGCTCTCCTGCGCACCAACGGCCTGCTGTTATAGCGGTCTGGTGCTGCGCTTCGTGCTGAGGACCGGGACACCTGAGCTACCCGCCTGCCGACCGAGCCCGACGACTGGCGACCGGGTATCCTGCTACCATGCGGACCTGGTCTTAGGTCCCGCTCGTGGCTATGCTCTCCTGCGCACCAGCGGTCGGCTGTCATAGCGGCCTGGTGCAGAGCTTCCTGCTGGGAACCGGGGTGCTTGAGCTACCTGTCTGCCAACCGAGCCCGACGTTCTAGCGGCCGAGGCGTTACAAGCCAAGCGTTACTGGCCAGTTACAGCAGTGGCCTCGTGCCATACTGGCCGGCTGTTTACCCTGCTTCCCCGTCGCGACCAGGTGCGGCGTGGTGGTGATGGCGTAATACGTGGCAGTCGTAAGCAACACGGCAGCTGTCCTCAAATGTCAGACGACGCAGCGACGCACTACGCAAAGACAACCGTCATGGGCACCGCAATGACGACGCCCACCGGCGAGTCGAGATGCATGAGTGCTAGGCACATCCTTATATAGACTCACAAACGTCTTCAAAACTCTAGTCCGCGTGCATGTAAATCGTCGGTGTCGTGTTAGCGTGTCTGTGTATAGTCTGTGTTGCCTGTAAAAGTCACCCGTCTGCCGTGTGGTTATTAGAAGGATCCTGGGCCGAAAGGAAACAGCAAGCGTTTCCATCACACTTAGTCATGCTCATGGCTATGACATCGACCATCAACCTCTAGCCTTTTTCTTCACTTAGTACCACATTCGAACGCATTCCATTGCTTTTTATGTGTTAATTTTTTTTCGCTGAGTCTTTGTCATTTTTTCTGAGCCATGCTGATGTCTATGACTTCGACCACCATCCTTTAGTGTTTCTCGTTGAGTGCCCACGTCCGAACGAATTTCAGTTGTTTTTGAGTATTAATATTTTTGCTAAGTCATTGTAATTTTTGCGGAGTCATGGTCATGACTATGACTTTACCACCATCCTTTTGTGTTTCATTCACTTAGTACCCACATCCGAACCCATTTCAGTGGTTTTGGAGCGTAAATATTGTTTCGCGGTGTCATCATTTTAGGCAGCTGTTTCATGACCTACATGACACGCATGTCATGCATGGCCTATCATTTATGTTCGTCATACACTCTTGTCATACTATGCCAATTTTCGTACCTACCAAGTTAACGAAACGAACATGGGAGCACCAAGACGTAGGCGGCTGTTCCATGGCATACATGACAGGCATTTCCTGTCATTCTTGTCATGACCTATCATTTATGTTCGTCCTACACTCTTGTCATACTATGTCAGTTTTGGTACTTACCAAGTGAACGAAATTGGGTACCGGTGCGGGACAGTGGCGTTGGTAAACTCGGCGGTTGTGCCGTTCCACTCAACCTGAAAGCTGGGGAAGTGCGAAGCAGTGATTCGCCGGTGTTTCTCTTGTGTTTTTCTTGTGTTTATCTTGTGTTATCCTGTGTTTATCTTGTGTATAGCAATCTATCATCCATTTTGAGACCTGTGCTAGGCACAAGTGGTGGGAAACCGCCACGCACATGGAGCCAAACCAAGGCGCACATGAAGCTAAAACCTGTGCTGGTGACAGAAGCGATTTTAACAAATTTCTGTTCATTATTTCAATTAATTCATGAGTATTCGTATCTTTTAAACAATTCTGAATCAGGTTAGTTTATTTTGAACCGGTTTTGATCAATTGTTCGCTCGTTTTGACCCTGTTTTGAGAACTTGTTTCTGTGCGTGACCACGATGACATGCGATCCCATTACAAGATTTTTACAATTTTCATAAGTTTTTGCTAATTAATGCGCTTAATTTTTGATTATTCCTATCTTTTACGTCATTCTGAATCATGTTAGTTTATTCTGAACCGGTTTTGATGAATTCTGCACTGGTTTTGGCCCTGTTTTTGCGCGTGACCATGGTATGACACGCCGACCGCCCGGGCTCCTAAAGTGCTTCGCACTTAATAATTACTGCAGTAACTGCCTAGTGGTAGTTGTGAGAAAGTGGGAAAGCATCCTTGTCAGTCGCCCATCTTGCACACATAGGTTTATGACGTAGCCGAACGTGTCTGGTGGCATGATGCACGCGGCTCGTTTCTCGGTTTCCTTGCCCGAAATTAAACTAGGGTTAAGTAACGTAATATCAGTTAATATTCCTTAGCCTTTATCTTCATTGGCCTAATGCTACGTAATCGTTATTAATCTCAATTAAGCTTAGCTCACCTTAATAACCATTAAGTAATCCTGATCAGCAATAAATAATTTATTGCTAATCAATCGGAAGCCTAAACAATTTTTAATTAGCCTCTATATCATTATTTAACCCCATTATTCGTCATTACGCTGAAGTTATTCAATTGTAAGCATTCCCTATTAGGCTTCCTTAACATTCGCACCCTTAAGAAGTCCTATTTAGGCTTAATAAATATAATCGTATTTAACTTTCATCTTATTAGTCCTTAAACAACCTTAATAATGCGTAAAACATTTAATTACCTTTAATTATGTAGTGTTATTCGATCAAGGTTAAGTTTAAAGAATCTTAACTATCCTTAATTTCTCTCGATCAGGCTCAAAAATTACTGAATACGCCTTAATTATTTAATTGTTGCTGTAACTGTAGTGGCTTGCATTATTTCTGCACAGACTGTATCGTATGGCAGAGTGCATGGTACACTTGTTGCGGCAACTGTAGTGGCTTAATTTCTTTCTACCCTAATTGTATGACATCGCTACTTGGTGTGGCAACTGTAGCTTCCTTCTTTCTTTCTGCAGCGACTGTATGGTATACTTACTTCTTGCAGCAGCTGTAGTAATAAGATCTATTTCAACACCGACTGTATGGTATACTTATTGCGGTAACTTGTGGCCTACTTTCTTTCTACACTAAATTTATGGTACATTTACATGTGGCAACTGTAGTGGTTTTCTTCTTTTCTGCGTGGTATAGTTACTTGTTGTGGTAACTGTACTGTCTGCTTCCTTTTTGCGCTGACTGTTGTGTTCTCTATGCGAAGGTGTTCGATATGCTTTCCTAATTAAAACGAAATAATATATTTTAATCTGCTCTCGTTCATAGGCTTTCGTGTTTTTACGGAAATATTCTATCTCTACTTGTTGCGCCGACTGTAGTGGCCTGCTTTCGTTCTATGCCGACTGTAACGGCAGGTGCCCTATAGTCATAATCATAAATATCAGTGGTCATACGTAGTCATAAGGCATTGTCGTATACGGTGTGAGAATTTTGTTATATAGAATTTTGAAAATTGCCTGTTGCAGAGAACATAGTTTTATAGTTCTTGAGCTTGATTGTTCAGAGTACCTGAAATTACATGCGCGAAAAATGGAAATGACTTGCTGGCACTTGTTGAAAAAAGACTGTAGTATAGGGCAGGTTTCTTTTTTTACGGTATGTAGGACCCAGTTGAAACAGATTTCCTAAGTGCTCTTTGCAATTCGCAAGCCACCTTAGCGAATGAGGTGTCCAGCTTTAGGATTGGCTGAATTCCTTTCTTAGGGAAAATTACAGTGCAAATGCTTTTGCGTACGCGGTGCCTGATTTATTTTTCTTCAAACTGTTAAACAAATTAATTTACAGAAGTAATTACTGTCAAATAGAAGCAATTAGAAGTTCAGCAACCCGTATCACAATGTGCAGCTTAGGGTAGTGCATTGTTTTTCGCCGCCACTAATTCTCATCTTCTCCCATTGGTATTTAAAAAACTAAGCGTAAACGAAGTTCATGTAAAGACAGTCGAGTGCGAACACTGGAAGCATCCAGCGAAAAGGTTTGACTGGGCAGGTATGACACTTAGAAACGTATGTGAAGTTGAAATTAGAATGGATGAAATATGATATTCTGATGGTTTCGGCGCGCTTAGCAAGCTACTTTTCTCCGTTCCATGTATAGATTTATCAACTCCACGGCCTGGGCACTGCGGACAGCAGACCTTGATGGGCTTGACCTGGATTGGGAGTTTCCTTCGCCCAAGGATGCCGCCAATTTCGTCCTCCTCCTGGAGGTATGACGAAAGCTTACGCCACAGTCCTCACATAATCTGCCATTTAATATAGCTGACAAGACGAATGTGTGAGATCGGAACGTACGCGGCCAACTAAAGACAATATTGCCATACACCTTTAAATCAGGTAGGAACGCACCCATCCACTACATCAATTTTCCATAATTTCTGACACTTTTCTATAGACAACTAATGAAAATATATTGACTACGAATACAACGTATGCCAGCACCTGGGTAGTGGCATGTCTAGTTTTGCTGTTTGAAAAAATTTAAGTTTTTTTTATTGCGATATCAACTATATGGACACTCCAGCTTCATTTCCGCCGTCGGCTTCATGCTCTATTTTATTCATTTATTCATGATACCTCAATAGTCCCAGAACGGGACATTACACGAGAAGTGGGCACATACAAAAATATCGGATCAGGTTAGGTGGCGTGACTCGGAAGATGGTCTTCAATGGCTGCTTTGAAACGACAAATGTCGGTGATGAGGGCGATGTCAGAAGGTAGGGTATTCAATTCATGGGCTGTGTGCAAACGAAAAAGCAACCCAGTTCCACCCAATGTGAAATCTGCTGAAACAGTGGAGCTGTGGTTCCCTTGTGTTTCTCTGTCATTTTGTGTGATTACCTGTGTGATTTTGTGATTTTGTGGGAGTTTCTGTTAGTATGTTTGTTTTCCAGATGTTTTCTTGTGATTATAGGGGATGTTTTGACTTTTACTGCTTAGCATTCCCTGCTAACTCTCGGTCGAGCAAATCTTTTGCAGTGTCTGTCATAGGGATCTCTCGGCGCTTGCGTCTTTGTTATGCTTCTTGCTGCGACAAATCAGGGTTCGCTTTCCTGCAAGTACGCTTGACTTGCGTTTCTTTTTTGCGTAGTTCCGGATTAGCCTCCTTCCGCTGCTGTTTCGCTTGCGCTTCCCGCCGACGATCCTCGTTCGTAGCGGTCTCCCAGCGGTTACGTCTGGCTTGCGCTTCCCTCTTGCGTAGCTGCGGATTAGCGTCCCGCCGCTGCCGTTTCGCTGCCGATTCCAGCGCTCGAAACGTAGAATTCGTCCGGCGACGGTGCTATCGCTCTCGAGCGAGCTCCTGCGGCCGCTCGCGCCGAGCGGGATCCACGGCGAGAAAGGGCGAGCGCTCCCCCTCCCCAGTCGCGCGTTATGATGGGTCCGCTCCTCAGCCGGCGCGGCCTCTGATAGGGTGCCTCGATGTCCTCCTCGCCCGCCGCTCCGTACAGGGTGGAGACATTCTTTGACGGCGTTGGTGCCGCCAGAACCGGTTCGTTCCAGCCGCCGCCGCCATGTTCATGCCCGCCGCGCACGCTGCCCGGTGCAGGTGGTAGGACATCGCTGCGACGAGTTCGCTCGGTGTCGTCGGTACAAAATGCCTGGTCTAAGATCTACGAAAGACCTGTGGCAATTGACACCTCCTGACAGCTGACATAATAAAAACCTGCATGGCGACTGAAACGTCATGACAGAAATCACGTGTCTACTCGTCACTTATTGACCTCTTTTCTTTAGCACCGGCATTTTTTTATGTAATAGGAATTTCCAGGGCTGCATAAGAACATGCTGACAAGCAACACAGAAGAAGAAGTAGTTTAATGATTTGAAAATGTAGAGAGGTCGGCCGGAAAATGGAACATCTGGCCTGCTACTCTACGTAAAGGAAGGGGAAGAGGGAAAGAAAGAGGGTCACATTGGGGGATGACAATGGGAGGAACGAGGTGAAAGGATACATTGCATAAATTTTATCACAATCGTGAGTCCAGGCCCGTGTCGCCTAAGAAACGTGAAATAGCACGCATTGTCTCTATCGTCTGCCAAGTCTGTGGCCATGCGCCCAGCAAGAGGTCTTCCGACAGTGGTCCATTGTATAAATGCCTCAAGGTAGCTGCCAGTGTCAGTCTTGCGCGCGCATACTCAGGGCACACCACGAGCACATGGTGTATAGTCTCTATAACACCACACACTGAACAGTCCGGGGAGTCTGTCCGTCCAATGATGTGCAAGTATTTGCGCGTGAAAGCGTACGCCTAATCGCAGTCTGTGTATTAGGCATGTATGAGGGCGTAGAATTCCACGCAGAACAGGAAATTGCATATCGGGATCCAGCCTTTTAAGGCGGACGTGACGAGCGTCTAGCTGTGTCGTCGCACTCATTAATTTTGACAGGAGGCATGTGATGTCCGGTCTAGAGAACGACACTACAGTTCGTAGGCCATTGCTGAGGGCGCGCTTTGCTTCAGCATCGGCCATCTCATTATCATTGAGCCCACAGTGTCCCGGGATCCATTGGAAAACTATGCGGTGGTGTTTTTCTTGAGCGCATGAAAGTAGCTCGGTAATCTGTAGTGCCAGAACTTGATATGCGGTGTGGCGCAGGTAGCATCCCAAAATTTGCAGCACGGGTTTTGAGTCCGTGAAATGCACCATTCTTGAGGTCTTTCCCCGCAGATGTGGCGAATCGCTTCCCGAATAGCCACAAGCTCTGCAGCGGTTGATGTTCAATTGTGATCTATAATGAAGCCTCGAGTCATCTGCTGGGCTGGTATCACCACAGGTGCTGTCGATGCATTTGGTGACGCGGACCCGTCTGTGTAAAATGAACATAGGTCTGGTATTCTGACCAGGTGTATGCCAGAGCAAGTTGTTGTAGTCCGCTAACGGGAACTAATGATTTCTTTAGTATGCCGGGGACATGCACGCATACCGAAGGTTGAACCATCACCCACGGTGGTTGGACGGGGTGATATGGAAGGGCATAGCCTGTTGTTATGTGGGGTAGATGCCAGCGGAGTGCACTTGTGAAATTGCTGTCCGGCCGCAACAAAACAACAACACAGCAACACAGGTTCACCGCGTAACTGCCCGAATAACAGCAATGCTGGCAACGTAGCAATTTTTGCATTCCTCTACGAACGCTTGTGTTAAAAGCATTATTTCCCACTCTGAAACAAAGTCAGTGATTGCCGCGCAACCTAATTTCTGTATTTACAGCTCGTAAACAAAACACGCCACGCTGATGAGCGGTTGCAACGCGTTTTACGAGGGTATTTCCAGACGACAGCATTAAAGCGCCACTAAACAGAAACTGGAAGTTCAGCTGGAATAAAAGAGGGGTCTTACGGAATGCGCACAGTTTTTGTTCGGTGCAAAACGATGTCTTATTAGTGGAGAAATTCGTAATCGAAGTCCAAATATCTCTTCCTCAATTTCTGTCGTCCCTGATTCGGTATTGTAGGATCCTTCAGATTTTTGCTCTTTACTCGCTTATTAAAGCTCTGTTCGCAGTAAGAATGACACGACTGTAATCGTAACAGGACTGCAATCCACCAGTATACAGCTCAACTTCCGGTTTCTCGTAAGTGTCCTTTCAAATAACGTGACGAAGATTATTTAGCTGTTCCGTTAAATCGGATGCCATAAAATATATTGCTACTTTACTGTCATGACGCGTTAGTGCCTGTTTGAAGTGCTGTCGTCGACAAAAACAGCGCATTGCTTCCGTCAAACCGCTCATCACACGCGCGCCTACAACGCGCCGCTCGCAGCGGGCAAGAACATGGCGGACGCCGTAGCAGACGACGCAGTTGTCTCCACCCTGTACAGAGCGGCGGGCGAGGAGGACATCGAGGCACCCTAGCCTCTGATTGAGCGCAGCGCCCCTAGCGGTGGGTCAGGGAAGCTGACCCCTGCGTGAAACCGGAGGACAGACGGACGGCGCAGTCTCGACTTACAATAGCTCCGCTGGATGGCTCTCCCGTAATCGACAGTATAATGTAAGCAGGAAATGGCTACCGGCAAAGCAGATTGGTTGAAGATTGCACTAGCCAAAATCTCAAAATTGGTGAAGGGCATGTTCGGAACGGCACAATCCGCCACACCACACCGCACCACGGCCTAACGTAGAGTGGTCCACATGGACGCAATGGTCTCCTGTAACAGACAGAATTTCATTGCAAGTCTCGTCTCGGCCAAACAGCCATCCGCGTCGCGCCGGACAATGCCGGCTTGGTCGCGTAGCGTGGCGCTATCTCTCGAGCCGGCGCAAAACCCGCGACGCGGAACTCACGGACCGCTGGCGTTGAAAAGTGCACTGGAAGCCCTGTCTCAGGGCCAAAAGATGACAATCAAGTGTATAGTGTCGTGTATCTGCCTTTTGAACGTCCCTATTGGACATGACAAATAAAACTTCCGCGTACTAGAAGTTACAGCTCCGCTTAAATTGTGAACAAACATTAGGAAGAACTCGGAAGCAATACATTTTGTGACTTCTTGGGGCAGTAACTAGCGTATGTAATGCGGTCCTGTACAAAGGGTTGGGGGCCAGAGACCGCATTTTCTTAGCTTTTGACTGGTTGCCCGGATGATCTTGTTTTGTTCTCGCAACGATGCCGGGATAATGGCTCTGCCTTTGGGCTCAAGGTCACTTGAAGGTCGCTGACAACGGGAGCTGAAAGCGTTTCATGCTTGAAAGAACGCTGATACGAAGTGTAATGGGCTCGAGGTGGGTACACAGCTTTGGGATGCGTATGGTGGGAGAATCGCTTTCAAGATAATCGCTTTCAAGGCAGATCGCTTTCAAGATATGGTGCGCCCGACCGCTCGCAGTGGCACAAAGTACAAGTGCGCAGTAGATGGCACTGTAGAAGCCGCACCCCCTCCCTCCCCCGCTGCCTTCCCACTTTCCTCCTTTCGCGCAAGAAATTGAATCGCCAGATGCCCTTGCGCCGGGTGGGTAAATGCGCAGTTGGTTCCGGAGCACAACGGCGCCCCCCTCCCTCGCTTCCACCCCCCCCCCCCCCTTATGGTTTTTCGTGCGACGGAGACGTCGCGTTTTCTCTCCGTGAAAGCGCGCGTCCCTCGCGCGCTTTCACACGCATATACAGCATTGGGCGCGCGGCGACACTTTTTATCGCCCTTGGACTTTATACAGAACCTCACGGCGATATAATTGCTGTGAGGTTCCGTGTCTATATATAAGTGTCCGTATAATTGCTATCGCAAGAAAGAGGGGCCCAAGGACACAGCCTTGGGGCACACCACATAGAACAATGGATATAGTTAAGGAGATTGATTTAGCGGTAACAAATCGAAGGCGATCGGTTAGAAATTCACGAATCCAATTAACGATGTCTAGTTGAAGGTTAAGGTGCGAGAGTTTATGCAGGTGAAGAATATGTGACACTTTATCGAAAGCTTTTTTGAAGTCCAAACATAGAGCGTCAGTGGGGATGTTTCGATCGAGATGTGAATTTAATATATGTAGGAAGAGAGCAAGTAGAGTGTCGCAAGAATGAGCTTTGAGATATCCGTGCTAGTTAGGAGGAAAGAAATTTACAGATTACAGAAAAGTCGCAATGTGGGAATGGTATTACGTGCTCCATAAAGTTTGAAGAAACAGTTGTGATGAAATTTAGACCCTGGTTGCTAGGATTTGTACGGTAGACTTTTTTTAAAGATGCGAATTATTTTGCCAACCTTCCAGTCTGTGGGGACTGATCCAATTGTGAGAGACTGTAGAAATATTAGCGTTAGAAAAATACTACTGATGTTCTTAGTGCGTTTAATACCTTGGAGTTAATGCCGTCAGTACCAAGTGAAGACGAATTCTCTGATGAATCGATAATTTTAACAATTCCATTCTCGTCAGAAGTAATGCTTGCCATACACAGATAAGTAGGAGGTGGCAATACGGGAACAGTTTCGAGGTAGTCATTAGTAAAATGTGGTCATTATAGACGCCTTTCTAACTGTTTAGTTTTTATTAGTTTTTAGAGTTAGCACGAGTTAAGTCGTAGGTTCGGTTTGAGCGGTAGAACAATAACTTTATTGAAAATCCGGCGAGTTATTTGGGGATTTGGGCGAATATCCCTGCCTAGGCGTTGGTCACGAGCCCTTGAGCTCTGGCGGCATCCTCGACCCGCTGGACCTCGGGGGTTGGTCTGAGAGGGCGGATCTGAGCAGCGTAGTCTCCCAGCACGTTCGGTTCGTGGCTGCGTCCCCGTATGGAACCTCCCATCGTTCGCACTCCCATAACATGCGTTCCAGAGTTGCCCTGGCCTTACAAAACTTCCATTTGTTTGACGAATAAAGCTCTAGGTAACAGAGATTCAAGATCACCGGGCTTAGAAACGTTCGTATCTGCAGCTGTCGCCATGCGACCGCCAATCTCTTGTTCAGTTTCTGGTGTGGCTGGCGGTAATTTACACCTCGCCAGATTGTAGTGCTGTGTGATTTTTCTGTAACTCGTCAGGCGATCATGCCACTCCCACCCCTCACCAGTCTTCGCGGCCGAGGAGGCGGTAGTGCCGTTGGCGGCTCGGTCCGGAAGCCCTCGAGCCGCCCCGTGCGCCGCCTCGTTGCCGGCGAGCGAGGTGGTGTGGTCGGGCGCCCACATGATGTAAACTTTCTTATTTTCGGTTTTGTCCGCGAGTAGTATTCGTAACGCCTCGGGGGAGATGCTGCCGATGGCGTAGTAGCGAACTGTCGTCTGGGAGTCGCTGATGATCACCTCGGCCGCGGTGGTGGCCACCGCTAGCGCAATGACCACCTCCTCCGCCGTCTCCACGTGCACCGTGCGTACAGTTACGCTATAGTCATGCAAGCATTCGCGTGATCTACCACCGCGGCCGCGAAGCCGCGCCTGCGCGCCTATCTGGCCGCGTCCACGAATACCGCGTCTTCACAGTTGCCTTACTTCCTCTGTACGTCCTGCGCTCTCTTTTCCCTTCTATGTCTGTGGTATTCCGGATGCATGTTCTTCGGTAGCGGTGGGGCGACCAATCTGTCCCTGAGGCTACTCGGTACGTCGACTTTGACGCCGTGTTGAGCGTGATACCCGATGTCTAACTTCTCTAGTATGTATCTGTGCATGCTGCTCATGGAAAGGCGTTCATACTTCGCTATGTTCTGTGCCTCTATCACTTCCCCCAGCGTGTTGTGTAGACCAAGATCGATTAACCTGCTCGTGCTCGTGTTGATCTAAGACACTTCGATACGTCAGCCCCTAAAGAGGTGCGCACCGATGCCAGTGGCCCCGGCGTCGGTGTCTTGGCACAAGTTCAGCACGGCCGTGAACGTGTTATCGCGTACGCTAGCCGTCTTTTGTCACCTGCGGAGCGGAATTAATCTATTAACGTGCGCGAATGTAAGCACTTGTGTGGGCAGTAGCGAAATTCCGCCCCTATTTATACGGCAGGCCCTTTTCTGCTGTAACGGACCACCACGCCCTCTGTTGGCTTTCCTCCTTAAAAGATCCCACAGGGAGGCTTGGACGATGGGCTTTGCGGCTACAAGAGTATTCCTATTCTGTGGTGCATAAGTCTGGTCGCCGACGCATTGACGCTGACTGCTTGTCCCGTTACCCTGTACCCACGCCCGCCAACGCCGACACGGATGCTTCCGCAAGTGTTCTTTCCATTTCCCAGCTTTTCGACATGGCCCACGAGCAACACCATGACGCTACCTTGAGGACCCTCATTGACCGAATGCAATCTGCTCCCACTGATCCATCGTTACGGTGGTTAGCCCTCAACGACGGGATATTGTACCACCGCAATTTTCGCCCTGACGGTCCTGCCCTTATATTTGTTGTTCCCCAACACCTCCGCTTAACCGTGCTTCAGGAGCTTCATGATGCACCTACTGCCGGACACCTTGGGGTCGCTCGCACTTACGACCGCGTGCGCCGCCGCTTCTACTGGCCCGGCGTCCCACGCTCCGTACGGCGATACGTAGCTGCTTGCAAGTACTGCCAACATCGGAAAAAGCCAGCGGTGCTTCCTGCCGGGTACTTGCAGCCGATCGAGATTCCAACTGAGATTCCAATTGACTGGAGAAAACATTTTGTATTGGTCTTTATCACTGGAGCAGTCATATGTATAATCCAGTGAGGAAGCAAAGGCAAATCAGAGCTGCAGTAGTTAAACAAGAGCAAGCAGAGTTCTTCAGATAACAAAAATAACAAAAAATAATTTTTTGGGGACGACATGTTGCACACAAGCACGAATGAAGTGCACGTTTCCTAGAATGCCAATTGCTGTTGACGCTGCTTCCCCTTTACGAAGCTGCCTTTCAAGTGCGTAAATATGACCCCAGGAGCTTGAAAAATAACTGAATATTTTTATTACCGACGTCACTTACAATCTAACTGTATGCCTTTAGTTTGCTTGAATTGACGTCCCTAATTAAAGGCAATAGAAAAGCCGTAATTTTATAAACTAAGTTTTCATGCAGACTGCAGTAAAAAAGCTTTTGCGAGCCACTGAGCTCGCAAAAGTTAGTAGCATGTACGAAGGCCTGCGGGACCTTGGCGACAACTGCAACGATCACGCAATTGTCTATTTGCCACGTGAATGTCAAGGATAACATGGCAAATTATTTGTCGAGGATGCTAGCTTGTCTCATCGCGTAATAACAAACACATTTTTATGTGCGTGCAGCACACAATAAGTTATTCGGTAGAGCAGTGTAGCAAAGTTGACGTTTATCTTCCAATTAACCTCCCCGCCTTTCGTATCTTAATTATCTCTCTATCTCGCTCTAGGAGCTGTCGACTCAGTTCGCTGTCATATTTATATTCTTTTTTTGCTTGATCGGGCTGTTTGAACACCACAGATTCACCGCTTTAACTGCTCTAAATGCTGCATTAATGCACTGGACGTGACGTGTTTTCTTCGCTTACAGGAAACCACTGCGGAACTCAAGAAAGATCCTGAGCGCCCCCTTCTTCTCTCGGTTGCTGTGCCTGCTCCACTGCTGCTCGTTTTGAAGTCATATACTGTCCCCTCTATTGCTAAGTGAGTAGAAAGTTCTCTATGATTTATTTCTCTTTTTTTTGTTGAACTTTTAGAATAGGCTATATATGGGATGGCACGAAATATGTCTTGATTCTGCTTCGTTGGCAAAAGCATTATCATGTGCTCCCACTGCACTCTATTTTGCACACCATTACACTCGCGTCAAATACCCACAGGCCCTCCCTCCGTGTCCAGCCCTCCAGTCCAGTCTAATAATTGAACAGTTAAAAGCCTGTATACGAAAGTGAGCACAATAAGAAGAAATAAACTTTATTTAAAGAGCCGGCGCTTTACTTTTAGTGGCCTCAGGTGCCGGGTCGAAGTCCTTGGACTCGGGCGGCATCTTCGGCTTGTCGGACAGCCCAGAGCTGGTCTTCCAGCTACGAACTTTTCAGGGCCGCCTCCCAGTGGCGGCGACGCCGACGGAGAAGGTCCTCGGCGGCCCCAGCAGCCGGGGCAACGGCGGGAATCAGCGAGCTCGAGGATTCATTTAATCTAGTAACGCCTGCCGCTATGGGCGCATCGCGAAAGGCGGCGGTTTCGGTACCGTTGTTGCCGGCACATTCCCTGAGCATGTGAACAGAAGAACTTAAATTCTAAACTGTGATTGTTTGGTCATGTAAACGTGAACCCTTTTTATGAATTGGGCCATTACAAATGTACACGACGGTACCGCACATGTTTTAATCAACATCGCCAGAGTTTGTTATCAAGCAAGATTTCCATATTTCTGACTTTTGGAACATAGAGGCAGCAGTACTGGTGTCAAGAGTTCACGAAAGCGGTTATACTAAGTGTACCATCAGCGAAACACTTAAGCATTGTGTGGAAAAATTCCAAATCCCACAATAATACTTAACGAACTTGTAAGAAACATTGCAATGATGGTGCCAACGCATCAGTCAATTTGTACTAACTGATTGTGGCAGATCCTTAGATCAAGGTATAATGAGGAATGAGCTACGCTGGCGGTTAGGGAGTTGACACGCTGGAACATATATAGCGTTTACAGGCGAAGTGGAGCACAGCCTCGATCCAGCGCGCCGCGACGCTCTTCTCTTTGTACTGGTATCTGCAGATTACCGTTTCCCCCATTGGCAGCTTGTCACGGTAGCATCGTGAGTGCGAATTAGTGCTACTCTTACGTCTCCCATTTGTGCTCGCTGCGATGTCAGATGACTCAAGGTCATTGGGCTACCACTGTGCCGTATTCGGCTGCAAACATATTTTTCAAAGTGAATAATAAATGCCTCTTAGCCACCGCGTCGGCGTAGCCTCTACCACTGCGGTTGCAGACAAGCATCTACTTTGGATTGCCAGCATAAAGAGAAACGACTTGACACCATCAGCTTCATCGCGTGTATGTTAAGAAGATTTTCTTTCGAATTCGGCACCCGTGATCAAAGTGGGATATGAACGAAAGGCGCGTATTCGAGTCGGTCAACTAGTGCGAATGGACGAAATCAACTATTTTTTCATGTGCTCACACTAAAGTTATTCACCTAAGTGTGTTCTAAGATCATCATTCTTCGAAATCAACGTTCTCCTTGAAGTTGATCGGGGGCGTATAATTGCAACAGTACGTGCCGACGAAGAAAATCAAGGTGTATCCTTTTTCGTTCAGTAAACGAAGCCATGCCTACCGTGTGCCAGCCACCCGTCGTTCACATGGACTCTCCTGTGTTTCCGAATCTCACCGGCAAGCTATTTGACTGAAACCGTGCATCACACGCTGTATTGCTTCAGAAAATAGAGTTGCTGTTGCAGAGAAAAGCTTTTCAGCTCTCTCGAGTCGGCGAGGTCTCGAGACAGCCACCACTCGAGACCTTAGTATGCGGATATTCTTTCAATGCACTCCGTGCGTCTGGTTGATTATGGTATATTCGCAGCCGATGTCACAAGGTCGTTTTATCCAATATTATATGTTATACTAGCCCTTCAGGTCAAGGTATTTTACAGTTCTTTATTTTGCAAAGCTTGATGCCCGAAGGCACGTAAACAATACTTGGGAAATCGTACCGCGGAAAGTTTGAGAGCACGAAAGCGAGGAAAAGTGTTCCCTCGGAACTTCGCTATATTCGTTAGCTGGATTCGGGTGTACGCTGGTGGCGAACACCACGTGGCAAACTAAAACACCTTTTATGGTTGTCATCTGAGTGATACCACAATAGAGTTCAAGGCAGGACATACAATATAACACGTTGTACGTGTGTTTCCTATCGACAACGTTCAGATCTGACGCGCCTCCTATTTCAATCGTGGACAGAGCTATGTCAGCGCTTCTAGGTCCGTTGCCTCGATATTACGGCTGTATCAAAGCTCAAAGCTTAGTAACGACTCCCTAAGAAGTTTCCCAATCGCAAAAACCTTTCGAGACCTCTCAGGAGCACGAGAAAGCTTGCCACTCGTGGTCAACAGCGCGCCCTTAAGTTGTGCACCGTCCAGCGTGATCCCACATACCAGCATGGCGCCGGACGATAGACGGCGCTGTGATCTAAAATGCCGGCGGCCTCAATAAAACTATATAGGGTGACATTTCTGGCGCGTGATCTAACTATTCGCTTATGAGAAAGGTAGCGAAATTCAAACGAAGCAATTTTTGGAACGGATATGCCTCAGTTGTGTGCCAGTGAAATAAACTGTACAGACAGCCCAATGCGCTTCCACTTCACCTTTCAAATTCCATGGAATGGCTGCTCAACGTAAAGTGGAATTAGCTACGGGTTCTTCTTCTCTCGCTGCGACCATTGTTTTTTTATTTTTTATTCATTTTTTTCCATTGCGAGCACATCGGTGCAATCCTTGCAGGGCTAGTAAAATCTACAACAATAGCCCCAATGCAGCTCCTTCGCACAGAAGATAGTCATTGTGACTCACTTAGGCATTCCGCTGCTTAGCCGCAGGTCATGGGTTCAGATCGAGGTCGCAGCTATAGCCGTTAACCGATTCGACGGAATGCCAAAACCCTCAAGTGTAAAAGTCTGGTGCGGCAATTATTATGAAATCCGCCTGCGTTCTCCTTTATAAGTGTTGTGTTTCATGGGGGATTTATGCAATCAATATTTCATTTGTTTCAAATGGTCACGTTAAGTGCGCGCACGTAAAATAGTTAGAACGAGCGATCCAGTGTATTCGTGCTTGCTAAAGACTATGTCGTCAGAATAGGCGCAGACTAAAGATCGTATGGATACAAAAGGCAGCAGTCATCCTCGTTTCCCTGTGCCTATACGCACAATGTTTACAGACGCAGGTTAAAATCATTCGTCCAGGATCTGCGCCGTGTGCGTGTGGAGTGGCGGAAGAGGACACAGCCCATGTGTTGCTTGACCACCCCCTATATTCGTATCAAAGGCAGCAGCTACACCCTTCAAGTTTACTGCTTTGGGCGATCACTTATTGTTACTTCGGGCGATAGTTGGAGCATGGTCAGTTAGTGGCCTTGAAAGAAGATGTTTCAGTGCCCTGAAATAGTTTTTTTCTTTATTACTACCGAGATGAGCTTGAAGAACAATGGATGATTTTATGCAGTGAGTCGCCTTTGTTGTTGATGTGTAGTCTTTTCTGTTTAGTTTTTTTCTCTCACTCTTGTGTGTAAGTGTTTCGGTGTGGTAAGGTTTCTTCTCATTATTTTTATTTTTCTAGCTTTCAAATAAACCCATTGTTTGTATATGAGTAAAATCAAGTCGTCGTTAATTGTCGGAGTCATGAGGGAGGTAATGGCCGAATACTGCACCAGGGAGGCCAATTCCTTTTCTGGTGAGGGAGTGACTTTGATGAAGCTTAGTGGGCCTTCCTAGTTTGGTTGCACCTGAACTAGTATAACCCCACTAGCTCTCGGCGATTTATATTTTTTTTCTTGCCAGTGTCAGGCACCACTCCATGCCTGAAAATGTGGTGGACTAGAGTAGGATTCGAACTTACGACCTTCAGATTTGAAGCCGGGTATTCTACCTCTGCTCCACGTCACCGGAGTCGGAGGGGAATGGCTTCCAACCTTTCCATTTAAACCCTTTTTAATTTTACTTACCTCTGGGTGTCATGTAAATTAAATTCAAACAACGCTCCTCTAACCGCACATCTAACATTTGAGCAAAACTGTACATCAAGAGAGCGGGCGGAAGGAATCTCTTAATGAGAGGAATCTCTCGTTACTGCTGCAATGGGTTTCTACGTTTTCTCTTTCGCATTTGTTTCTTTCTTTTTCGTTTTTTTTCAGCGCCCGTGCGAGAACGCAACGAACTCTGTACACATTAGAAGAAATGTCAAAGTTGATGTCCTCGCAGCCGCATTATTTGTGTGCTAATTTAGCCAAAGAGCATCCTTTGTTTTTTTCGCGTTTCTTATGCATGACCCTTACGCTTAATCTTTCGCGTAGGTTCGCAGATTTTGTAAACCTGATGACCTACGACCTGCACACCTATCAGTGGTACACTCCGTTTGTGGACCACAACAGTCCACTGTTTGCGAGATCTGGTGAAGGACCCTACTTCAATACGCTCAACTTGGTACGTGATCATTTCTACATTTGGGTATCATATAGTATACCTTGCTGTTGAATATCAGCGTCTTAGATAATACAGCTGACATTTATCAAATCTAGTCATATTTCGCTCTTCTCGAAACTACATAAATATGCGAAGCACAAATAAAAAAAAACTTACACTTTCACGTAATGTGGTACGCAGACTGACAAATTCGCGAAGAAAATTATCTGAAATGAAGGAATGTTGCATGCAACTTGTGGCTAAATTATCGTGTTCCTGGCCTAATTATAAGCGTTGCAAATAATTACCAAGTCCCTCATGTTTTTTGCCATTTTTAATTTTTTGCAATATTTGCAGTTCATTTCCCCGGTGTCCAGAATCAAGTGAACAAGGCACCTTCTTTATATTTGGCCGAAAATGTGGGTGAAGTGTTGAATGTGTTAAAAGCAGTATGCATATTATACGTTTTCGGAGAAAAAGGGAACCTCGAAGAGCGGTTAATTTAACGAAAACAACAGTTATATAAGTGAAAGTAGGACGTGGAAACTGGAATGCGGTGTGTCGCTGGATGCGTAGCCATCCCTGTTTAGCTCTTTCCCGCCCACACCTTCCGGGTTGCGCCGCCGATGATGTAGATGATGATGATGATGATTTATTGGCATCGCCTTTGAAACGGGGTGGCGACAAATAGTCACCTAGTCTGCTTGATTTAATCAGATATACTATACGTGTTCTTTATCTGGGATTTTTGTATACCTCTCATTATTATTTTTCTTTTTTCAAAAATTTACCTTGTACCGTTACCTATGATTTTAAGAGATCAGGTGGTATCCATCTTTTCCCTTCTTTTTTTCCACCAGTACTCTAATCATCCTACGGCTGATCCGTTGATGTTTCCTTCCACTTTAAACCCAAGCGCTTCTGGGAGTTGCACGTCACCTACGGTTCTCGCTGGGTGGATTCCGTGGTATTCCATTAGGATGTGCTGAGTGGTCTCTGGATCTTTGCAGCAGCGTACACATGCCTCATCTATTTCCGAATAATTTCTCCGGTATGTTTTGGTCCTTAGACAACCGGCTCGAGCCTCAAATACCAAGGCACTGCCTTTTGTGTTATCGTACAGATTTTCCTTTCTAAGTTTTTTCTTTTCATTCCTTTGTCCTTTTGTCCTTTTTGTTTCCATTCTTTGCATCCAATTCACGGTCTCTATTTTTCTCACTTTCTTTCTGATGTCTCCTGGTTGTCTATTTACAGTTTAGATTATGCTGTACTTGTTTGCCAACTGCCTTGACCTCTTCCTCCATTCTGTGTCCACGCTTTTCATGTAGAGATACTTGTGCACTTTAGCCGAAAGTGCTCAGGCGCAGGCACTAAGGGTTTGTCTTGGATTGCCACAATGTACATCGACAGCGGAAACAATTGCAATAGCTCAAGATTACCCAGTGACAACTCATATGACATTGGAAGAGCTCAGAGCTCACATCAGGCACATTGCCCGCTCCCCTTTCCATCACCTCGCCTCTCTGCCGAATGACCGACCCAATGCCTCCTTTTGCCGAGGCGATATCGGCGTACCGCGACTGCCTCCCTCGAGATTATACGCCTGCCGAGAGACTGCTATCACCTCCTTGGTGTTTGGCTCGTCCACAAGTTCGACTCTCGGTACCAGGGATTCGAACGAAAGCAGGACTCTCGTCCCCAGCTCTCAAGCAGCTATCTCTCCTCATGATGCACGAGACATACAAGGACCATTTTCACATTTACACTGATGGCTCGACAACTCTTGACGGATCTACAGGGGCTGTGATCTTCCCCGCGAAAGCTGTGACCCTTCAGTTTCAAACTTCTCACCGGACAACGTCGACTGCGGCGGAGCTTGCTGCACTTCGCTGCGCACTTCACATGATTCACGAAGACTTACCACGAAGATGGAGCATATTTACAGATTCAAAGGCCGCCCTGCATTGTCTGCTATCCGCTCTACGTCGTGGACACCAAGACCAACTTGTGCTGGAAATAAGGCACCTTTGTCACCAACTGGCAGAAAAAGGACATGACATCACTTTTCAGTGGCTCCCAGGCAACTGCGGCATCATGGGCAACGAACAGGCCGATGAAGCTGCGAGGAGGGCTCACGAAAATGCTGTGAAGGAACCCATCCCGCTATCAAGAGCCGATGCAGTAACAAAGCTTCGCATAATCGCGCGTGATTCCACACGAGCCATGTGGAACACACCTGGTTTCCAACATACTCGACTGCACCGCCTGGACCCATCCCTCCGACTACGCATTCCATCTGGACTTCCTCGAATCGAGACAACTGCTCTCTGCCGACTGTGGCTTGGAGTATCCTTTACGAATGCTTTTGCTTGTCGCATCGGAATGGCCGACAGTGCTGCCTGTGATACTTGCGGCAGCGAGGAAGCACTCCAACATATCCTGTGTCATTGTCCCCGCTACAGCTCCCAGAGACAGTCACTCGTAACTGGAGTTGGCACGCCTCGACGACCGGCCGCTTTCTGAGCAGACGATTTTAGAATGCCGACTGATACGGTCTTCACAGCAGAAGGCGACGAGGGCGCTACTGAAGTTCCTCCGGTCAAGCGACCTGTTTGAACGACTGTGACGCTCCTGAGTTCCTTTGTGTGTGTGTGTGTTTTTTTTCTTTAATTTGGAAATCGAACCCACGACCTCTCGGTCTGCGACGATAGATCGCCGAGCGTTTAACCCATTGCGCCACAAACGCATTTGCAGAGAGCTACACAGACACGCCTTATATATCTAACACTCCTCCGTGTACCCGCGCTCTTGCTCGGGGCGGTGCCGCCGCCTACGAGCAGAAAAGAGAAGTACTGCATTATGACACTAACGCGCACCGACAGTGAACGCTTCGGTGGTCTCAGCACTACGACGCCTCGATGCCAGCATTCGAAGGGACGCTGGCATCAAGAAGCACTACCAACGCCACCTAGGTGGCGTTCACCGTACTCAGCACAGCGGAGCGTGGCCTCCGCAATTAGCTCTGAAAATGTTTCTGAAGTTGATCGCGGAGGCTGCAATTACGACGCGCTGTACGCGCTGATTTGACTCGGTGACGATTCAGTTACGTGCTTTGTCTTGCGCGTTGTATTAGTGTGTCAGTTACGTGCTTCGTCTTTCGCGTTGTGCTAGCGTTTTTTATCTCCCTCTCTAGGTGTGTGCATTTTCTTTATCTTTCTGTCTCCCCTTACCCCTTCCCCAGTGTAGGGTAGCAAACTGGATATTTACCTTCCGGTTAACCTCCCTGCCTTTCGCATCTCATTTATCTCTCTCTCTCGTCTTAGCCGCCCATTTATTTTCATCCATGTTCCTGAGCCTTTCTTCAAAACTAATTTTGCTCTGTGCTTCTCTGACTTCAAAAGAGGCCCAACCCATGTCACCCTGCACTGCCTCATTTGAGGTATCACCGTGGGCTCCCAAAGCCAACCGGCCTACTGATCTGTGGTTCACTTCCAAACCCGACAAGATATCCAATTTTAAGCATAGAATGACATTTGCGTATGTTAGCGCTGGCACCATTACCCCTTCCCAGATTCAACGCACCACCTCATACTTATTGCGGCGCCACAGTGCTCTGTGTGTCATTATTGCTGCATTCCGCTTCCCCCTTTTTTTCAGATTATCTTGGTGGTTGCTTGAGTAATTCTTTCCTTCGTTTATGTTTACGCCGAGGTACTTATATTGCTTCACTATGGGTATTACTTCCAGTAAATGGACACCACGAAGTTACTCGTCTCTTCACTAAAGAACATAATTCCCGATTCCTCTGTTCACACCGAGATTGCGCTCACACAGAGATAGCGCTCACAGAGCGCACAAAGAGATTGCGCCCCGCTCACACAGAGATTGCGCCATCTATTGTGCGCCTCGCACACCAATCAGCAGCGCGCAGAAACGTTTACGCTCAACGTGCTGCACTGCTTCTTGGGAGGCGGCGAGGGAGACATCGACGCCACCCTCTCAGATCCCCGGAGGTAAAGTGTACTAGAATAGGGGCAGTGCGCTCACTGCGCGCAGCGGCAACCGGGAGAGGTGAAGCTGCCGATGTCAACGACGGGTGCTTTCACAATGGCTCACCAAGCGTCGCGACCATCGAGACCAATGTGGCGTCCTCGACCGCATTCGCACCCTTTCCGTTTGCACGTGCTTCGACTTCGTGGTGCTCGCTGTACATGGTCGCGTCGTCTCTTGTTTGCATGTGTAGCAATATGCAATTTTGATCGTGCTGACATAGGGCGCGAGATTTCTGAGTAGGATTTACGGCTCCGGAAAATGTCTGTACAACGTCAAAAGCATTGCTACGCGCCGGCTGCAAGACCGGCTACATGTTCAAGAAAGATGCCACGAAAATCGCACTGTTCAGCGTGACGAACGATCCAAACAAAAGACGGGAATGGGAAAGAAATCTTCAACGATCGACCAGGCCTTGGATGACACCAGCGCTGTATGTGAGCTGCACTTTGAGCCACATTTCGTGCATAAAAAATACCTGCAGGGTAAGGAAGTTCGTCTCCCTCGTGGGAAGCCAACGCTGGACATTAACGCTGTTCCGACGCTCTTGCCAAACCTGCCTGAATATCTGTCGAAGAAAGTACCCAAGACCACCGCGAAAAAGGAGGAGGTTTGACAGCCTTTAAACTGCACCTAAGGGAAAAAAACGTTCTGGTGATTCGAGCAGTGAGCCAAGCTCACTGCACGATCACGGTACTGACGCTCATCAAACACCTGAACATAATTCAGAAATTCAAGCTTCAGCTGCATTGGAAGAGACGACCTGAATACCAACCGTCTCCCGGCCCTTCTACTCGAGAAGACGACTTCATCAGCAACTTGATCATGCCTTCAGAATTCTGGACAAAACATTTCTTGCCAGGCCAAGGTGACTCGTTTTTTATTGCACCTTGATCTTGAAGTCGAAGATGGAACTTGTCTGTGCAAAAGTTTGTAACATTTTGCTCGTCACACCCCAGTGCCTTACTCCAAGGTGTATGTGAGGGGTATATTACTCGAAAGCCGACCCATAAGTCATCAACTGGATGCCGAATGCCTCTTGCTTCAGGTTGATGACCTTCACCTGTGTAGTGGGAGCAATGGATTTGAAAGATTGCACTGAAGAATATTTCACAGCAAGCCTCAGACGTCATGCTGTATAAGAGACAAAACTTATTTCAGCAGCAACTGCCTTACCACAGTGCAAACAGGTAATTGCATCGGTTTTCCATGCATTCCTCTGATTTCCGTTTTAGAGCTCAAATGTAAATGCAATTTCAGTTTGTTTAGAATAACATTTGCTTACTTTGATTTTTACAGGAGGACAGTGTTCCTTTCAGCGTTCTTTCTGCGTATCTCCGCAAATTGCGGAACTCTTCGCGCAATACATGCCCGAAATTTTGATGTCAGTGCAAAACGCAATGCCGCCGTGATTCGGGCCAGCTTTGGCATGCAGAAAAAATATGATTGTGACTTCAGTTCGTTTTCTTGTAGAAAAATATTTAAGGACGCGCCCCACATACGCTGCCGGGGCCTCGCCGTTGCCCCGTTCCATTACATTCGCAAGCAGCGCCACCACGCGGTTCCGTTTCCAAGGTGGCATCGGCGGCATCAAGCGGCCGGCACCGCTGAGCCCACTACTCCTATTCTAGTACACTGTACCGGAGGTCCTGACGATGATAATATGAGGCCTCTGACCATCATGGAATGCCGGCGCGGCGAGACACTTCAAAATGAACCTTACTCAAAAGGCCTGGACGCCACACCCTCAAAGTGGTTGTTGAATATGGCCCTTTCTGACTGACCTCCCTCGTGAAGTCAGCAAAACCACACATGAGAAAGAAAAAAAAAACCCCGCAAACTTGTGGTACATTACAGAATTACAATCCAATTTCCACGGCGGCAGTTTCTTTCGAGCAGACGCAATGAGAATTTCATTTGTCTGTAAATAAATCACATACGTTCAGACGTTGCTCCTATATGACCGGCCCGTTTGATAGCTTTCCCATATATCACTTTCGGCCACTTATGCAGCAATTTTAGCAAAGGAGGTCATTCATCCGCATGCATTTTACTTTGTAAGAACATTGGTCAGGGCTCATATTAAGTGAGAAACGTTAAAATTTAGCTACACATTGCATTTAGGACAGCACCTAGTTCTCCCAATTTAATTTTCCATTAAGCCGAGTTTTCTCGCAACATTGAGAATAACGATTGAGAACTGCCGCCTGACACTTGAAAAGACGTCTCTAGGACATTTTTGCAGAAGCTGTATTTTATCCAAACGCATCCTTTTTCACGCACAGATCTGCCAACGTGATGCCCCCATTGTCGCTCAGTTTACTTTTGGTGGCACGTGTAGTTATTCCAGGGCTGCGTGCTAAATTTTCCGCTACTCGTAAAACTCCATCATATAGACTCTGGAGCTCGTGAATACATCATTTTCGCACAAGTTACGGTTAACTAAAACACTTTGAATTTTGCCTACAGATAACCCACAACGTGTCCCGTATTTGAGTTAGATATAACGTTTGTGCAACGTTCAACTTATAACGGACACGGAATTACACAGCTTAAAACTGACATATAACGCTTTCCAGTAGTATTAATTTCTTACACAGACTTTGCTTATTAGCGCGCCTTTGATTTCGCACAGAAATTCGCAATAGCGTTCCGTGGATGTTCGAAAAATTAAATATTTCTGGCATTTGTATTTATGCCAGGGCAGGGGGCTGAATTTTTCAGCTCTTGTAAAACACGCTCTTAACGCTCCGAAGCATTTGCATATGTAGGTAATGGCAAAGACCAAAATGAATCTACACACTTTCAACTTTTCCTACATATGACCAATAATTTGACCCACTTTATTTCGTAAAATGCGAACAAGTGCCTTGTTTAGTTCACTGAGGACACTGGGGAAATCGACTACGAACTTTGCATAACACACAAATATGGGCAATAAGCGAGAGTTCAGTAAATATTTGCAACGCATCCTATAAGGGCAGGAACGATAAGGTTTCGCCAAACATCACACCTGACATACCACCCCTTCATTTTTCGCCACTCCCCGCCCCCTCCAATTTCAGTAAAAGTTAAACTTGGTCTCTTGTACAGTTGTTTTTTGGACTAGGTGTAACATTGTGGATAACGCAAGTACAAGTCTCAAACGAATGAGCAAATAATTTTCTACAAAAGCTGTAATTACCGTACAAAGATAATTAAACATATATTAATCGTCGCTCCGTAATCAAGGCCAAATGTAAACACTCTGCCTTGCATACCTCATTGAGCAGACCGATAAAACCAATGATACGCCTCATGTAACAGCTACATTTGGTCGAAGGCATGGATTCAGTAATTATTTCGAAAACGTATTATCCCACAACAGCCAACAGACTTCAACCTTCGGTAAACGTCACCATAACGTTGCACCTAATTCCTCTAAATATGAAATCTTGGCCATTTTTGTCCTTGAAAGGTAGCGTAGAAGCTTTGTGAGTTTTTGATATAAGTTAGGACTCCTCTAAAGAGGCGGCAAACGAGGGTTTGCTGTAGTACGAGAACAAGGCGATTTCTTGCGCCGCAGTGAGCAATAGGTTCTTGCGATGAAAATTTAATTAATATATGGGAAATATACACCTTATAACAATCAAATCGATCAAACAGCTCTGCAGTTACGATTTCTTATAGTCGTGAAGCGACTGGTTATATTATATAATAAAATATGCGGTAATGAAGAGAATGACGCACTGAGGCTCCCGTGCTCGGAATGCGGGCGCGGGCAGACAGGGAAGACGAGGACAAAGGAGAGAATAGAACAGCCGGCCCAGTGAACGGGTGAAATGATCCTTTGGGTTCACACCATCAATGCCTTGGGTGATCGGCATGCTTGGCCAGACCACAAAAGATGGCTGGTTGCAGCCAAATGACTGTTCGGTGCCGCAAAGGCATGGGACCAAAGGCGTCAAGCAGCGGTCCTGGCCTGAATGGAGCGCAGCGCTGATAGCTGCATGCTTTCGGCCGGCATCCTTGTGCCTGCGGTGAGTCCGACCGAGCCCATTTCTGCGCATGACGCTCCTGCGAGCTACCGCTTCGACGCTGCGGCAGATGTGCCCTGCAGCAGCCTCAGGCAGAGAGGTCCGCCGCAGACACCGTCTCATCAGGTGTCGCCGTCGGCTCTACCGAAGACGGTGGGAAGCGGATGGCGACCACCTCTCCTACTTTGACATGGTCGTCTACGCCAGCCGAGATTCTGCGACTGCAGCCCCACGAAGCTAGGGAGCCACACCAAATCGCCGCTGCCGACAAGGTTTTGACATATGGTATCACGGCCTGCCCTGCTGTGCACCCCGATTGCCAGCTACTTTTTTCCACCGCTGGTCGCGGACTCTGCTTCGGCTTCAGGCACCACACCATCACTGCCAGAGCCCGAGATAACATGCCATTCACAGCAGTCGGTGACGCGGCCTCCAAGCTCGCCGTCGGATGGGCACATGAAGGTGCCGTCTCACTGGGTGACGCCGTCGGCTCCATCCGAATTATTGGGAAACGCCGGGTGCACCTGCGCTTCCGCTACTATCCCGCTTCCACTAGATCCACCTTGTATCCCGGCCTCAAACTTGGACAGCTCAACTGCACATAACGTGGCATCGAGCACCTTGAGGAGCTTTGATCCGTCACCAGCAACGTTCTGATGAGGCACACGATGTTTGAGCACAAGATTTCGCTGTATGCATGGCGCATCAGTGCGGCCAGCCTCTGTGCAGTGTGCCGTGCTTTGCCAAGTGCGACCCGAGCGCAACACTCAGTGCTTGACCCCCAGAGAAGCTGGTCGCGCACTGGACGGCCCTAACGATGACGACTCCCATTCCCAAGTCATGTCGATTATAGATGTTAATCACCATCACGCTCTCACAGTCACCTGAGCTATCTTCGGCAGCGTGGCCGAGTGTAATGAAGAGATGACGCACTGAGGCTCCCGCGCTCGGACTGCGGGCGCGGGCAGAAAGGGAACACGAGGAGCAAGGAGGGAATAGAACAGCCGACCCCGTGAACGGGTGCTGTCTCTGCCTCTGTTCCTTTGCAACGCATATATGTTTGCTTGGCTGGGATAATAATGAGAAATTTTTCGCACATGCATCATGGTCGGTTCAATTGTATTATGGAAAAGGAATTGATGGCTCAATGCTTTGGAATACCTTCCCAAAGATCATGTCCACCGTGGTATCGCGACTTCACCATGCTTTTCTGAAACCAATCACACCGCAAAACGACAAGAACTACACAGAAGAGATAAGCGCACAAGCGCTATCAACGGACAACTTTATTAAAACCAAAGATATAAATAAGCGATGGTGCGCGTGACAAGAACCAAAAAATTGACAATGTGAAGACACAATTGGCACGAAATAACCATAACAATCCATATCACATCAACCCCTCAAGAAACTTGGCCAGGTGATCTATCTCGGACTTAGGAGCAAAACTGACGGATGCGCAACACAGGTGTACTCCACCTTATCAATGGAGTAGGCTTCCGCTATCTTCTGGACAGATTTCTCTTACTTCACTGATAAGGCCTACTTCTTGACAAGGCGGGGGACACGTGTGTTGCGCGTCCACCTGTTTTGCTCCATAAGTCGAAGATAGATTACCTGGCCAAGCTTCTTAGCGGTTGATATATGATATGATGGAGTGTTATGGTCATTTCGTGCCTATTGTTCCTTCACATGATCAATTTTTCGGTTCTTGTCACGTGCATCATCACTTATTTAAATGTGTGCTTTGAATAAAGTTGTCTGTTGATAGTCAGCGCTTGTCCCTGTAGCTTTTCTTTGTAGTTCGGGTCGTTTCTCGCTGGGAATGGTGTCAGTATGGAATACCAACATGCAAAACGTACCATCCTTTGATGCTTTCCTGGTTCACCAGGGGTGCCTATGTAGAAGTTACCATTTCAAAAAGAGATCGTTTCTGCGCAGCCTCATGCAGCGAGTTAAAGTGCCATGTCACTTTTAAGTGAGCGTGAAACCAAACATAGCACTCAAACCGCGAGAGAATGGGAAAGAAAAAGAAGAGAGAGAGGCCACTCAGGTATAGTGCCCTGGGAATCTCCGGATGCGTTTGGCTCGGAAAACGTAACGCTACGGCTAGTAATCTTGGGCGATCACTTTAGGACATAATATAACTTTAGCGGCATTTCACGATAGTAGTCCTACGAGCGACAACGATCCAGGGCACATTGTCTGACACCATGCCAGAACGTTGTGGCCCTCAGACGCCGAACGCGTTTGGCGTTCAGAGTTCTCGCGTTCTGGCATTCTGGAGTTCTGGCGTCTGGCGTTCAGAATGCGTCTGGCGTACAGAGTCTCAAGTACTCTTGCGAAAGTGAATCTCCAAAGGTTTTTGGCAGAGAATAGCGCCCGAAGAAACCACATAAAGGATGACCATACAACTTTGTATTCAGAAATATTCATTCCGTGTCAACCCACCGCCATAATCCTATTAAAGAATCATTCATGTGTGAGACGGGCTTAGATGGTTGTCTCTAGGACCTGTGCAGTGTGCGAAATGTGTTTGCGATGACGTTTTGTGTGGACAACACTACTCCTGCGTGTAGTATGTGTAAAGTGCACAACCGCGTATTGGACAACGTGTGTAAATAGTAGCTCATTGTACGATATCATAATAACCTGCCACCTACCTCTCCCTGTATCACCCACTTCCCTTACCCCAGTGAGGAGTAGCAGGCTAGAGACACGCTCTCCAGGCCGACCTCTCCTCCTTTCTCTTCAATAAAATCTACTCCTCCTCATTCATGAAGTAACAAATCTCAGAGTGCTATTTTTGCAGTCTCGAGCCAGTCCACAGCAAACCTCTGCTCAGCCATAGTTCCAATGGTTTTCGATGGTGACGACAGGCACAGGACTGTTCCTTCGTGCATTTACACGACAGTTCCTGTTCTTAGTGTTCGCCCTGCCTTTTCTGGCAAGTTTTACTTTCTGAAGTAAAAAACAAATTGCGAATGAGCAAGACAGCCCTAAGTACAAGCTCAAAGTCCATTCTGAACCACTCATAGTTCATTCTGTTTTCATCTTTCACAGGCTTACAGCGCATATGCATGGGCAGAATTGGGCATGCCTAAATCGAAAATTATGGTCGGAATCCCCACATACGGGCTCTCCTGGATACTCAAGAATTCGTCACAATGGCAAGTTGGCTCATTGGCTACAGGACGTGCCAAACATGGAGGCGGTTTCGTCAATTTTCCAGAAGTAAGTATCACCATGTTCACCAGCCTATTGACGCCCACTACATGCAAAGACCTCAGCGACCTGCAATTACTGCCGCCTTCAGCCAACCGCCTGCATCCAATGTCTTCAAGTTTCCTAATCTCAACGAATAACCTAATATTCTGCCACTATCGGTTGCATTACCCTTCCATGGCACCCATATTGGTACTCTTACACACTGCAGATAACCTTCTGCGCGCGCTTGAAGTAGAAATAAGAGGGAGAGAGAAGGAGAAAAAATCCTGCAGCACCCACCTTACGCTGGTTGTCAACGTTAATGCAATTAGCATTCAAGCAGTCAAGCGGCACGCCGTATTGCCACCGTCGAAAGTCGAAACGTTTTATGTATGAGGCGCGTATGCACGCGGATGCAGTTTTTTTTCTTGTTCGAGCTCCCGCTGCTGCTTGTGGCAGTGTACGTTTTGGCCAATGTGCACTTAGTACATCTGAGCATAATTTCGCAGATTTCTTCTGGGGCACAGCAGACAAATGTGATAATGTGTAATGCTACTCACGATAGCCTCGACAGTCATCTTCATCTCTTTCGAGTTCCCACAAGTGCTTGCGGACGGAAGTTGGCTTCAAAGAGCTTCATCCAAGAGTGGCACGTACCCAGTGTTACTATCCAGCGACCAAAGATGGTCTGGTGGTTGGTTTAGAACACGGTCCCCTCAGCACAGAAGCCCAATTCTCAAACCAGCAGACAATGGACTACCCAGTGACCCAAGTGCACGGGAAAGCGCTTATGCGCGGACAGACCGACTAAGATACCGCAAACTGGATGAAGTGCACAAATAAGGCTAAGAGCGTTAAAATTCTTTTAGTATGCCAAGGAAAGTTACTATAGTGGCAAGTAAAGAGGAAATATAGTGACAGCGTTAACTAATGGTGCCAACTAGGTGTTGTCCATTCCCAAGAAAAGATGTGATACATCTTTTCATACATACATTAATGGTAGATTATCCTATCACGATCACAGACATACCATTCTTACTGCGAACAGATGCTTAATTAGCGAGAAAATAGCGAAAAACTGAAGGGTAGGTGCTGACGCCCCTTCAAATTTCCCGTACTAGACGTTCGTGACGTCGGAGATCACAAACGCAGCCCGCCTGCGATTGGTCGACAGCGATTTATCGCTGTTAATAAACGCAAAATGAAATACACCTTAAACATACACAAACAGCATTTCGCAACTTTTTAAGCCGTTTCAAGCGAGGACGTACAAGTTTAGCCCAAAATTAAATATAAGTAATAAGAAAAAATGGCGTGGCGCTACATGCGGTCGTGATAGTTTCGTAGTTTGGTTTTTGCTCCATGCATCATCGCGCGCGCCTGTTCCGCTCTATGTTGCAGTGTATGGTTGCGTGTTGCGGGGCTCACAAACGTTGTCTTCGCCTTAAACAGCCATAAAATGCCTCGTGTGTGTAAAGTGTTGAGGGCTGTATAAACGACGCAAGGTGCTTGCTCAGGGGCAGCGGCAGTAGTTGACCCGATTTGTCTTTTCATGTGGTGCCGCGCGATGAGCCCCGGCGTTCGCAAGGGCTAAGTGCCCTGCCGATGATAAAACTGCAAAAGAGGCAGAGAAACTGATGTGCTCTCTGCATTTCTCGCCCTCGGATTATGTATATTGTTACGGGGAGTATTTAATTCACAGTAAGCGGCTAGCGCTTGTCAAGTCAAGACTGCACAGAGCGCACAGGTTCCAGCAGGTTTCAGTCCGACAAGACTCACAAGAGAGACTCTGACCCAGCCCCACTACAACGTCTTTGTCTTTCCCATTGCTCGTGACATTATCCCCGGCCGATGAAGCACCGTCCCAGTGCTTGTTGTGGTCAAAATGGATTATCACAGTTGTAAAGTTTGAGGCGGGAAACATGTACGATGTCAGTTCGTGGCGCGGCGGGTCAATTAGGTAGATGCCATGGGAGATATCTCAGGTGACAGGAGTCACCTGGCGCAGCACGCGGTAGGGCCCAACGTACAGCGACATTAACTTTTCACAGAGGCCGACACGACGAGATGGGAGCCAGAGAAGGACGAGAGAGCCCGGTGGAAAATCAGTATCCCGGTGTCGACGATCGTAGATGGCCTTTTGTGCGGTCTGTGATGACGAGAGCCGAGCGCGGGCTACTGTGCGCGCGACGAGCGCACGCGTGATGGCATCTTGCGCATAGGAAGTCGCAGACGTGGAGGCCTGATCAGACGGGAGCAAGGTGTCAAAGGGTAGTAAGGGATGGCGTTCAAAGAAAAGATAGAAGGGTGAGTAGCCGGCTATTTCATGACGCGATGAGTTATATGCAAATGTGACGAACGGGAGCGCAACATCCCAATCGTGGTGGTCATCGGAAACGTACATGGAAAGCATGTCGGTCAGTGTACGGTTTAGGCGCTCGGTGAGTCCATTGGTGCGCGGGTTATATGAGGTCGTGAAGTTGTAATGAGTAGCACATGAACGGAGTAGATCGTCAACCACACGAGACAGGAAGCAGCGACCGCGATGTGTGAGTAGGTGACGTGGAGCACCAAGTTGGAGGATGACGTCGTAGAGTAGGAAGTCGGCTACGTCTGTGGCGCAGCTAGTTGGCAACGCTCGAGTAATTGCAAATCGAGTGGTATATTGCGTAGCGACTGCAATCCATTTGTTGCCTTTCGTGGAAATTGGAAAGGGACCCAGGAAGTCCAGGCCCACTCGATAAAACGGCTCGGCTGGAACTTCAATTGGCTGAAGGAGACCAACAGGTAGCGTCGCAGGTTTCTTGCGACGCTGACACAGGTCACAAGATGTTACGTAGCGGCGAACGGACCGATAAAGGCCCTTCCAGAAAAAAACGTCGTCGTTTGCGATCATAAGTTCTGGAGACGCCTAAGTGCCCGGAAGTGGGAGCGTCATGAAACTGGATGAGGACATCCCTGCGCAGATGATGCGGGACAACGAGCAGGTGTTCTGCGCCGGCGGGGTGCATGTTGCGGCGGTAAAGAACATTATCCCGAAGTAAGAACACGTTGATGGAAGGGTCGAGGGTGCCGGATTGCAGACGGTCAATAAGAGAGAGTAGCTAGGGTCTCTACGTTGTTCGTCGGCCACATCGGTGAAGTCTGTTATCGCCAAGATATAGGTGTCGGGGTCCGTTTCAGTGGAGTCGGATGATTCAACGGGATGGCGGGAGAGGCATTCGGCGTCATTGTGTAACTTGCCAGATTTGTACACTACCGAGAACGTGTACTCCTGTAATCGTAATGCCCAACGGCCGAGCCTCCCTGTGGGTTCCTTAAGTGTTGAGAGCCAGCAGAGCGCATGATGGTCTGTTATGACCACGAACGGCCGTCCATATAGGTACGGACGGAATTTCGCGACAGCCCAGACGAGAGCTAAGCACTCCCGCTCAGTAATGGTGTAATTCTTCTCCGACTGTGACAGAAGACGACTAGCATACGCTATCACAGGGTTGGCGCCGTTCTGTGTTTGGGCGAGGATAGCACCAATGCCATGGCCACTTGCGTCGGTGTGAAGTTCTGTTCTAGCAGCCGGGTCAAAATGAGCCAGCACAGGTGGTGTAGTGAGGGCAGAAATCAACGACGCAAAGGAAGACGCTTGGTCCGCGCGTCAAGAAAAGGCCGCATCCTTTTTGAGTAGGTCCAAGAGGGGTCGAGCAATGTTCGCGAAGTTGAGAACAAAGCGGCGAAAGTAGGAGCAGAGCCCAAAAAAGCTGCGTACTTCTTGCGTGGACCGTGGAACCGGTAACACGCGGATGGCACGGACCTTGTCAGGGTCCGGTTGGACACCAGTAGCGTCGACTAAGTGTCCAAGTAATTTGATCTGGAGGCGCCCGAAGGTACACTTAGATGAATTGAGCTAGAGGCCAGCCCGGCGAAAGATGTCGAGAATAGCCCACAGACGAGGGAGGTGGCTGTTAAAGCAGGGCGAGAAAACGATGACGTCGTCCAGATAACAAAGACAGGTCGACCATTTGAGACCGCGTAGAAGAGTGTCCATCATGCGTTCAAAAGTTGCAGGAGCATTACACAACCCAAAAGGCATAACCTTAAATTGGTAGAGGCCGTCGGGTGTGAATAATGCGGTCTTCTCTCGGTCGCGGTCATCAACGGAAATTTGCCAGTATCCCGAACGGAGATCTAGCGAGGAGCAATATTTGGCACCATGGAGGCAGTCGAGCGCATCATCAATTCGTGGGAGAGGATACACATCCTTCTTCGTTACCCGATTGAGATGGCGATAATCGACGCAAAACCGCCAGGTGTTGTCCTTCTTTTTCACAAGCACTACAGGGGATGCCCAAGGGCTAGAGGAAGGCTCTATAACATCTTTATCAAGCATTTTCTCTGCCTCTTTTTGGATGACTTGGCGCTCAGAGTGAGATACTCGGTAAGGGTGCTTGCGAAGGGGGCTGACGTCTCCAGCGTCGATGCGGTGGGCCACTACATGTGTACGTCCTAGTGGACTGTTCGCAACATCAAATACGTCAAGGTACGAAAATAGGACACCACGGAGTGCTTCAGTTGGGGAAGGTAAGAGGTCAGGAGATATTATTTTGTGCAGCAGTGCCTGGGTTGGTGCCGGTATGGCAGGTTGCGTCGCGGTCTCAGAGAGGTACGGGGATCGATACCCCGCACCTCCACCAAAAAGATGTTACGGGGAGTATTTAATTAACAGTAAGCGGCTAGCGCTTGTCAAGTCACGACTGCACAGAGCGCACAGGTTCCAGCAAGGTTTCAGTCCACAAGACTCACAAAATAGACTCTGACCCAGCCCCACTACAACGTATTTTGTCTTTCCCATTGCTCGTGACAATATATTCCGGCCCTCGGAAAGTATCTTGGCATGCCGCAGAGGCCAGTCCTTTCTCGAGCAGCTGTCTCATCAATGTCGCCTAAATCAAATCCCCTACTGATGCCCCTGCAGCAACAAACTGGTGGCTCGGTGAGTGCCGAATGTCACAAAAAAAGACACGAAAACAACCATACCAAGTACGCGCGCAACTTTTTACGCTTGTTCTGTCGGGAACGTCGTCGACTGGCGAACCGGCCACCAAGCCTTCCATCGACAAAAACGAGGCTTCGTTTTCCGTCAGCGCGGTCGGCTGCTCACCGCTATCGTACGCGGAAACACCCTCCGCGCGAGCACGGAGGATCATTTCGTGCTCCGTTTCACCAAAGTCGCTGAAATGCAGTCCTGCTTCCCTGGCAAGCTCTTCGTCGCAAGGTTCAGCGTCAGCAACGGTATTCATCGCGGCCACAGAACACCTAAGCAAAAGTCGCAGCGAACGCAAACGCAGCGGCCATGCAGCCTACTCCAGCTTTTTGACTAGCTCCCGCGGTCATCGAGCGTGATGTATTTATGTTTACCTGTGCGCGCGTGACACTGTGCTTGCTTATTTAGTTAGTAAGTGAATATTTACAACTTTATATGGCCGATAAAACTGCTATCCTTACTTCGAATAGCTGTCTACTGATTTGCTATCGCAAGCGATGCTCCACCTTTCGTGCGGAACTGCGACTTTTTTGATAAGGTAGAGGAACTGTTCAATTTATATCGTGGTGAATAATAATTAGCGGGTTTCACTAAGAGTAGATGGCACTGTATCTTCGGCTTCTTGCATAGAAATATGTCTATTTCAATTTGTCAACTACGGTGCACCTTTCGTGGGTTTAATTCATTGTGCCTTTGTTTCTAAAACCCAGCAAATGAGCGGCACGAAGTGAAAAACGAAGGAAGTGTGTGCACAATGCCTCCTGTATTTGCTTATAATATTGCGAACTGCACTCTCGATTATGATATATGCCAACGTAGTGACAATATTTTGCAGGTCTGCGCACTGCTGAAACACGGCTCAAAGCGAGAGTACGATGCCGAATCAATGGTCCCATACCTCCACGAAGGAAAACTCTGGGTTAGCTACGACGACCAGGAAAGCGTGGCACTCAAGGTTCGTTGCTGGATTGGGTACTGACTGTATCTCTCTTTGTGCAGCATTTGGTTCCTAAATCCAGTTTCTGGTCCCTAATTCATATCTTTATTTAAAAAGATGGGGCTGATATGATGAGCCCCCACCCTGTATTAATGAATACCAAGATGATGACAGGCGTCGGCAAGACAGACACGTCTAACAAAAGAAACGCGTTGCAATGTGTCACTTCGTTGCGCAGGGAGACGAAGGATACCAGAGGTTGAGAAAGAATTATTTCTCGTTCTATAAGCTTTCACGTTTGGATACTCGAACGGTATTCAACGTGCGAGGTGTACCACGAAAGGTCGTGCCGTATGTTTAAAAATACCATTTATTACACTTTCAGATAAATCAATGTCGTCACCTTAAAAATTAACGAAAGACGTAACCGCGGCTACACAAATAGTTCCACAAGAAGCACACTTAGAAGTCATAGACAGTAGGCTCCTGCATATGTGGGAGGCTAAGGAAGGGTTGCAAAGGAGATGGAGGAGTCAGAGACACAACCGGGCAATCAGAAGGAGGATAGCCAGATTAAACAGAGACATAGAGCAGCATGCACAACAGCTATGTAAGCAGCAATGGGAGGAGACATGTAGTAACATGGACAATCAATTAGGGCTAGCAAAGACATGGAACCTTCTCAGGTACCTGCTACACCCAGAGGAAACTAAGGCGGTATGCAAGCAAAATATTAACAAGGTAATTCATGCCTATGGAGGTTCAGAAAAAGACTTTCTACAGGAGATTAAAGAGAAATATATCTCCCAGGCTAGACCGGTTATACACCCAGACTACACAGGAGTAGCAAACAACGAACTTGACAGGGAAATTAGTGAAGCAGAAGTAAGGGCAGCCTCGCAAAAACTTAATACTAAATCAGCACCCGGACCAGACGGAATCACAAATAAGATACTCAGGAACCTAGATGATGAGTCTATAACAAAATTGACAGAATATATCAATGAATGCTGGAAAACCGGCAAAATACCACAACAATGGAAGACGGCACACGTCATCTTAATACCTAAACCAGGCAGGCGCTTACAGCTGGAGAATCTGAGACCTATATCTCTCACATCTTGCGTTGGAAAGCTGATGGAGCATGCAGTCCTAGCGAGACTAACTATCTCGAGGACAGGGACCTATTTCCCTCCACGATGCTGGGTTTCAGAAGGAATCTTTCCACGCAGGATGCGATGCTCCAGCTTAAACACCAAATCATAGACAACCCAGGCAGATTCACTAGAGCCATCCTCGGCTTAGACTTAAAGAAAGCATTTGACAGTGTAACACATCAGACAATACTCAGCAGCCTTGAAGAGCTAGGATTGGGAAGGAGAACATACAATTATGTTCGAGACTTCCTAACCGGCAGAAAGGCAAAGATCACCGTGGGAGACCTCGTCCCGGAAGAGATTGAGATTGGTAGCGCCGGCACACCACAGGGGTCAGTGATATCACCGTTGCTGTTTAATCTGGCATTATTCGGATTACCAGCGAAACTAGAAGAAATTGAGGGCCTTAACCACACTATATATGCCGATGACATTACCTTATGGGTAAAGGAGGGTAATGATGGGCAGATAGAACAGACACTCCAAAGTGCGATTGAAACAGTCGAACAATACCTAGAGGGAACCGGATTGGTTTGCTCGGCGGAAAAATCGGAATTATTATTGTACCGGCCAACTCGCAGGGGCCGTAAACCAAACAGCTACAGGGGGGCAGACAATGTAGAAACGGACATAGAATTGAAGACTGCCGATGATAAACCCATATCTAAGGTTGATAAAATCAGAGTTTTGGGACTGCTCATTGAAGCAAAAGGCAACAATGGAGAAACCATTAGGAAGTTGGAAGGGACGGTATCTCAAGTTATGAGGTTGATCAAAAGGATAGCCAATAGACACAGTGGAATGAAGGAAGGAAACATGATCAGACTGGTACAGGCGTTCGTTATCAGCAGGATCGTATACGTCGTACCCTACCTTAGATTGTACGCTGCAGAAAAGATTAAATTAGAATGCCTCATTAGGAAAATCCATAAACAAGCCGTAGGACTACCAATCAGCACTAGTACCGACAGGCTATTAGAATTAGGCCTGCACAACACAATAGATGAGCTCATAGAGGCGCAGCGGATAGCGCAGTACGAACGCCTTTCCAAGACCAAGACAGGAAGACACATACTAGAAAAACTAGGTATTGGGTACCATACTCAAAACGGAACCAAAGTGGACATCCCGAATTGTGTCAGGGATACGATAACCGTTCCCCCATTACCAAAGAACATGCATCCCGTGTACCATAAAGGCAGAAGAGAAAGCAGAGCAATGGTCATACAAAAGAAATTTGGGAATAGTAAAGACGCAGTATTTGTAGACGCTGCTAGATACAAGCACAGGCGCGGCTTTACAGCCGTAGTAATTGATCATGAAAAGAAGTGCAAAACATGCGTTACGGCAAGCACAGTAAATATCGAGACTGCGGAGGAGATAGCTATTGCGCTAGCAATATCACAGACCGAAGCGGACATAATAGTCAGTGACTCTCAGGCGGCAGTACGAAATTTCGCTAATGGCCGAATCTCTCCTGAAGCACTACGAATCCTAATGGCAGGTACCAAAAGTCAAGAAAAAGATGTTTATTTAATATGGACACCCGCTCACACCTCCACCTCACCAGGAGACAGCAATAATAATAAGGCGGCGCATGACGTGGCTCGAGGGCTTACGGACCGAGTCACGGCCGATAATACGGCCGGCACCTTAGCGTCTCCTGAGAACGAGGATGGAGAGGAGTGGGAATGGAAGGATCGTATGACCAGATTTAATGACATCACACAACACTACAAATTGCAAAGGTGCATTTTCCCACCACCTCACCAAAAGCTCAGCAAAAAGCAGTCTGTCGAATGGCGGCAATTACAGACCAGAACATATCCGAACCCGGCGATCTCACATCTCATTTACCCAGACATGTGCAAGACAGATAAATGCAAAAACTGTGGTTCTAGAGCCAATCTGGAACATATGCTATGGGAATGTCGAGGCATAACAAACATTAATGGGGATGCAGCCTCTCGCGATCGCCTCCGCGTGCGCTGGGAGACTGTGTTGCTCAGCTCTGCCCTTGACGACCAACTTTGGGCTGTCCAGCGGGCCGAGGAAGCCGCCAGGGCTCAAGAGCTCCTGGCCGTCACCTAGGCGGGACCATTTGCCCGTCCCACATACGCAGGGCCTTTAAATAAAGTTATTTGACTGACTGACCTTAAAAATACTTCCCATTGGGTACAATATATTGGTTCTTCCATTCTTGGAAGCACCCTTTGAAGTACTCTATATTAGGCGTTTCAGCAGTGATGTAATTTTCTTTTGAATTATCATCACATCCCAAATTGCCGCTCCGAGAGCAGCAATATGCATTCAGGATACACAATAACGTCGTAGGGAGCTAAATCTGGCCAGTGGAGAGGATGTTCTAGAACAGTAATCTAATTGCCTGTGAGAAACTCACGCAATGCAGGTAGGGCAGAATCCTACGCTCCTCTTACGAGAAATTTGGTCGCACGCTGTGCAAATAATTTTTCAAACGCTATAACGCTCCTACCTGAAAAGCTGCATTTTCAGTTTCGCCTTCAGTTGCCTGTTTGTAGTGCAAAATTCCATGGAATTAAAAAAAATAATCAACACGACTGATTTCTACACGCTTTTACCGCTTTCGATGAATTTTTCTTTCTACTTCTCGCTCTGCGACTTCACCTGGATGTCGAACCAAGTATCGAGTCCTGCCATGACCCTTTACAAGAGTTCATCGGTATCAGCTAAACGTTTCAAACAATGCAACAATCTTTTCGTCGTGACGGTTGCTCACGAGTCAGCAGTTTCGACACCATCTTGTCGAAAAACGTTTCCATTTCCAACATTTCAGTCATAATCTGCCAAGCCGACGACTTTTCCAAACCGCGTATTTATTCTATTATAATACGAGTCATACGGCGTTCACTCAGCGCTAGAGAAAGCCCACGATTGGTGTCTTCATCTTCACACAAGGCGGAGGAGCGTCAGAGTCTTATATGTTCCTTGGGTTCTTCCCGGCTTTGCCGAAAACGCAGAACTCATTTAAACACAGTTCCTTCCTTTAGCGCTTCCTTTCCACGTTGAGGACATGCTTTTCATAGACTTCTTGAACGGATTGAAAAATTTCTCCCCTATTGTTACACAATTTTACAAGAATGCTGATGTAATTCCTTTCGTTTCATCGTTTCGTCGGTCTCTATTTCGACATACTCAACATGAGTTCCACAAAAAGTCATCGTATACATTTCTGACCTTTCACACAGCTATCCCGCTCGTACTGAAGGTCAACCGTGTCCTTTCGAGTGGAGAGATTGAAAGAGCGGTGCCGATACTCCCTCCTCCACTCCTTTGATGACTAACTGCATGAACTTTTGTTTGGGACAGACCTCGTATGTGCGTGTTTTCACTGCGATGAAGTTGTCACATGTGCTTATGGTATAATGCTTCCTCCAACTTTGCAACAGGCCCTTGCTGTCATCACTATTTCATTGCGATGGTTGAAACGCACTGTACAGAAAAGTGAATCTCAATATTTGAATGCATGAGTTTGCAAAGTAAATGACGCCGTATTTGCTGCTAGCCTACGTGACTAATATTTCAGCGCGAAGAACTTCTGTTTCTGGGGCGAAGTTATACACTGGCTACGAAATATGCAAGCGTCTGGTTCACACTTATCATGTCCCACCAGTGCCCCTTGGATGAGTACTAACACGATATTTACGACGCTTCATTTTATTGCGTTAAATGAAGGTCGTATGCCTCGAAGCCCTAGCAAAAATATTGCCAAGCCTCGGAACACCCTCAATAATATTGTGACGGGGCGTCAAATAGTTAAAAGAGGGACAGGATTTATATACAGGGACTGTTGACAGAGATGGCCAAGATGGCTGAACATGCGCAGCGTTCCCCGGCGATCGTCGTCTTCTTCCTTAATGCAAAGAGGCGGCCCGTAACATCTAACCGCCCCGGCGGGCTGAGCGCCGTCTCGGCGCAGACTAAATACACGAGAAGGCGACCGAAAAATACGGCTTCAGTCGCGATACGTGCACGACGTCACGAGATGGCAGGGTAGATGGTGAAGAACTGTTCAGTGGGGCGATTTCATAGTTCACGTCACTAAGTTGCCGTAAAACCTTTTAAGGTCCGTTGCAACGCAATAAAAGCTTTTCCGGGAGACCGACGCGACGAGAAGGGGTCCAGAGAAGCACAAGAGATCCCGGAGAAAAGAAGAGGTGCCGGTGGCCGCGGTCATAATAGCGGTTATATTATATTATAATATTATAATAGCGGTTTCAGACAGTTCCGGTTTCGTTTCCCTGGAGGTGACTTTGTCATGACTTTAGGCCTCAGAAGGTGTTCGTATCGGAGAGGCGCATCGCGATCTTTTAACACGCGCTCCTTCTCGCTCGCTCGCTCGTCTGCTACGCTGCTACATCAGGCATCACAGCGAGTAGCAGCGTGGGAGGCAGCTGAGCAAGTGCCAAACTGTCGTGATGCGCTGCTCCTACGTGACCATTATTATTCGTCGTGAACGCTGGGCTCAGCCACTTCTTGGGAAACGAAACCAAAACTGGCATTCACCCATCTATTAGAATAAATTATTTAGGGGGATCTCGGTATTGCGAGTATTTCTTTTTGAGTTTGGTGCTCCTCGTCTTTCAATTAACGCAAGGAAAAATGAACGTTACGAAGATAATATGGGAATACTCCTATAATTTCGAAAGTAACCTTTTGTGTTCATGAAGCGCTCATAAACAGAATTGAAGAACACACTTGTTACGCTGTTCTACTCGCCCGATTCAAATTAACCTAATTAGTGCGCTAAGTCTTCATCATCGTTAGGTGCAAACGGCAATGACAGCTACAGTGTAATTAGGAGAACGGATATTTACCTTCTTTTTAAAAGGCACTGCTTCTTTTTCACAGACAAAGTGGATTCTTCGCAATGGATATGGAGGTACCATGACCTTCAGCCTGAGCTCCGATGACTGGGCTGGGAAATGTGGCAATGGGTCCTTCCCACTCCAGAGAGTCATTGCTCACCTAGGCACTGGGAACAACTCCGTGCATCTGGATCAAGATTCTCTAAAGCTCTAACACCACAAGAGTTTTCTTGTAGCTGAATACAATACATATGTATAAGCACGAGCTTCTGATCGGCCGAGTGGCTTTCTTTTTCGGCTGGCGTTCGAGTGAGACAAAAAAACCATGTAAATTATTTGGAGCCATACTTCCCATTTTTATGACTGTGCAATAAGAAATTTTAAGAACCGTAGGCTACCTACAACGCCTTCAACTGTTCGCAATTTATCAGAAAAGCGTTAGCTATGCTGCCAAATCTGTCGGTGAAATAAATTGCTGAATTATGTGTAATTTGTCCGCGATTAACAGAGTGTACAAAACGTAATATTCAAGCACTCTACTTGTGTGGCAAATATTTGCGAAGCTGCCTCTTTACACCTATTTTTTGTTGTTATTTTAAACACAATAAAGGAAAAGAGAACTTATGTACTTGCTGATCTTGTTGTACTATCTGATGGACTAGTTGACCGCACGAAAGATGTGTTCGGAAAAAGCATGACCCATAAACACCAAGCCATGTAAAATAAGCCTTGGTGGAGTATGATGAGCGCACAAGGGTGATATAAATAACGCAGACATTCGGTGGTGCATCCTACATTTCAATACACAACGATGCGTAAATTAATATTGATGATGTTTTATGCTGTCTCCATTCATGTCAACCTAGCACGCTCATCTAATTACGACTGACGAGTGTTGTGCTGCTTGATGTCATGTGCGCACCTGTGTGTCGACGGGACACTGATAGATGCGAATGTACAACGTAAGCTAACGGCACGATCCAAACCCAGGCGCAACTGGCAAGAACATGAACTGACGTCCTTTATGTACTATCGACCAAAAGCATTTACGGACCACAGGATCTCAGAAAACGTTAAATGTCCGAGCAGCCTTTAAAAGCAGCCAGTAAAACCGTACATCACAATGTTGTTCGCATATACCCGTAGAGGCTGGAAACGGGAATAGCAGGCTGCGTTTTGAGGCTGCGGAGATATTCAGATTTTTGTCAGATCCCTTGGTCCGTGAACTTTTTGGGGCGACAGCACCTCACAAGAAGGGGAGAGTGAAAGCCTGAGGTTCCTTATCCATTTGGACACCCTGAAATACATACGCATTAACTTTTGTGCGGTTTTGTAAGCCTGCCAGGTTGCGCGTACAAAACACATTGTGCAGCATGGAGTGATAGATGTGCGTCCCCGATCAGGCACGTTCCTTTCTAAAGCGGCCGGTGTAGCAAACATCGCTTCAGCTTTCACTTTATACGAGTACTGGTCCCTGAAATGCCAATGACGCAGATATATCGAAACTGGCTCAACGGTCAGAATTTATATCATATGATTGTGCCTTAGAGAAGTGCCGTATCTCTGTAGCTGAGAGGTGGGCAAATTGGTTGACTGAGCTGGGTTTCATGCGTTCCTGTTCTAAAATAACCTGCGGAATAAAACACTTATAGTGAAGACATTGGCGTTTTTTCTTTTTCGCCTATTCCATGAATTATGTTGCGTTGTGCCTGTCTGTCTAATTTCTTACATAGCATTTCTCATTTTTCCCGCTGGAAGACAAGGTGGATAGTCTCTAACAAGGTCACGCTAGCAATATGGGCATTAGGGAAACAATTAAATTTTTATTCAATAAAATGATGTGTAATAAAAATTCTGCATAAACCACCGATAATGATTGTCAGTATAAAGGGGGACAGCCTAAAGCTTCAAGAAAGCTATTCACTCTAAAGTAGAATAATTTTCCGCTTCACGACATATATTTGTTGCAGTGAAAATAGTTACGTATTATCTGTGGTTTCATAGCGTAATTGCGCTGAGATCGCAGCTATTATTGAACACATCTCAAGCTGTGGTATAGGTGGACTGAACCTGCGTGCCAAACAGCTCTTACAGGCGGTGTTCAGCAACGAACACGGCCGGCAACGAGAGCGCCCGCGCGCTTTAAGTCGGCGCCTTTGTTCCAACCTATACGACCGCCAGCTGTCGGCCACCGCAGCAAGCAGCAGCAAGAGCCAACGAAAGCTATTGGATTTAAAATTACCCTTTTATTAGCTGGTCACGTCTCTTGTCTACAAGCACTGCGAATTGTTTTTGTTTTCTTCGGTCAGAAATATATATGTGTATGTATGTTGCTTTCAAGGTTGATGTAACTTCGTCGTGCTTAGCCAGGAGTAAAACCATAATATCTAGGCCGTGGATTTGTTTTTAATTTCACTCATTCTCCTTGTTTCAAATTCGGCGTTGCCGAGATGTGAGTGTATCTGCTGGTAATCACATTGAGGAAGAAGCTGTAAACCCACGTTGGAAGAATATCAGAGGTGTATGAACTGCGCGGCGACACCGTGGAGAGAGCGGCTCCGCTGCTCGCTATAGTTCACGGTGCGCCGCCGGTATATGGCGTGAGTAGTTCGGGGTCCGCGGGCGACCGTTTTTTACATCGAGCTAATGGGTAAATGAGAGCACATGGTCGTTTAGCGCTCTCTTTGCCAGTAATGTGTAGAGTTGTTTTAGCGCATAATGGGGAAACAATTATTTGTCCCGCGTTGCATTATGGGGTACAAGTCGTGCAAGATAACGTGCTTGCTGTTTTTTTTTTTTTTTGTGACGAAAGACGATGGTCGTCTGAACAGTGCGCATAATCTCGATAAAGCATTGATTCCTTAATACGACAAGCTGTCTAGGGAAAATGTTTCTAGCACCAAGTCGTGTGCAATTAATGGACAGCGCAGCTTAATCTAGTATACTGTTAGGATGCACAAAAGTATATTCCTAAGTTTTAAAGCACCAATATAACGTTCTTGCTATACATGTTCTGCAGCCCTCTCTGTGGTGTCGGCACGCAGGGTGCATCTGCGAACACTCAAGTTATCTATGTTCAGTAAACGCCTGTACTCTAGTAGGTGCCCCCAAAACAATCACGCGACATAGTGGTTTACGTCATTGCATCGAATCACATAAGCTGAATTCGAAACTATTGATAGTACTTTCCGTTATCTTGAGTACGCTCTTTTGCATGGACAAGGAAAATGCCCGAACGGGCTAATTTCAACGTTACTTGTGCACAACTTCGTATCGACAGCTCACCCTTTTAGAAACTGCGTGAGTAACCATGCATTAACAAAAACGTTGGACGCGAAGGTGGACGCGAATTATAATGCATACCTTGGTTGATGACGGGCACTTAATTATTCATATCTAAAGAATACACCTGAGCCAATGATTCGTACAACAGCGATTGCGGGTTTCCCAATATGCAGCTTTTAAGCTGCGGGACTCGCTATTGAACGCGAAAAATGGCAGAGCCAAGGATTTGGATTTTATAATTCCTCAAAAGAGAGGTAGTCTCAACATAAACAATTGCGCAAAGCGCCCTTTAGTTTGCCTTGCAGCCGCCCAAAATCGCACCAGAGATGGCGTACATGTGGCATCGGCATGTTATACTATGTATGAGAAACTAAGATTGTGTCTTTTTGCAATTCCCTGCTACTGTCATGGATCTAAGGTTTTGGCATAGGCGTTTGGCTGCTACGAATTTGTGCATCTAGCTTAATTTCGCGGTCGTCTTCATTAAGTGAGGGGGTGTATTAAAAACCGCCGAGCGGAGCAGCCGCCCGAACACCTATATATGTTTGATGCCATACGCGCCTACGATCGCTACAACGTTTTTCTCAGAATGGAGAGTCCATAAAAGGCACTCCGAAAGAAAGAAAATGCACGAAAATAAGTTCTGGGGCGCGTTTATTACATCGGCATGCGTTCCTATTGTACTACATGCAACAAGCCGGCGGGACCCTAAAGGATGGCCTCCGGTCTCCCGCGCATACTGGGCCAAAAAGCGCAAAGCCTTAGCCAGTCATACACCTCTCATATTCTCCCACATATCGTAAAACCTTCAGGCTGGCGTTGTTCTTCCTTACGATGCCTCCCTCTTAAATGTGCTCTCCCGACACACATAAACACCGATACATGACGCAGGCGCACGTACACCTTTTCGCTCGCTAAGTGTGATAGAGTAAACTTGAATAACTCGTATCTCTAAGGAATTAGTGCATAGAAGAAGAAAGACATCGGGTAAAGGTGACCCAAAAGTCTGTCGGCCGCGCAACGCTCACGTGACAGTAGCGCCACCTACCAGTCAAGTGGGTGCACCGACAGGCAATTCGCATTTTTGTTCCGGGAGTCTCCGCGAAACGGCGCCACCCATCATTCTGCTCACATCTCACAACTTCCGACAGATCGCGCCACTGCTTGATCGCCGGCTCAAATTGTCTCGATATTTTCGTTCCCTGTGTACAAAGCGATAAAATACCACAGGTTCTGTCCACGACGTTGGGTGCTGCGGCTCCGGATCCACTCTAAACGAAAACAGGAAATTCCTTTCCGTCGGATGCCCATGACATTGCAGCATTGAATTAGGCTACAATGTCATCCTTTATAACAAAAGATGTTTAATTCGCACATTAGTGTGCAAGCGCCACGGTGATTTATTCGCTGTGTCTTTTGGGCACCGAGACTAGTGGTCGGGAGTTAGATTTACCGGCTGGACTACATCGTTCTTAGAGGCGCACAATACAAAACTGTCCATTTGGTGGGTTTTTGGTGGATATTAAAGAAGCTAGCGCTCTCGAGGTTGAATAATTGGCTGGAGCTACTTCTTACAGGGGCACAATAAAAAGCTGTGCATTGCCTAGGTTTTTGGTGCATATTAAAGAACGTAACCTCCTTCCGGTTACACTATCTATGTCCATGGTCATATTCAGCCCTCATGCATCGCATTTTGTCGTTCTTAATGAAACAGACAAAGCCCGGTTTTATTGCGATAGCAATTATATGGACACTCCAAAGAAGATTTCTGCCGTCGCCGTCGCCGTGGCCGTGAGGTTCCGTATGACGTCAATGGAGATGAAATCGTCGCCGCGCGGTAAGTGGTTCTTGAGGGAAAGGGAAAGGTTGGCGCTATCTTCTGCAGCCCTTGAGGGAGCACGGCTCAGCGCCAAACGTCGCCGCGCGCCGAACGCTGTATGTGCGAGTGAAAGGGGGCGAGAGACGCGCTCTTTCACGGGGAGTGAATACACGGCGGAGAACAAACGCGCGTTCTGCGCCGTGCTTCCTTAAGGGCTGCAGAAGTAGGCGTCTCTTTCCTCCTTTACAATCACCATATGTGTAGAGGAAACGCGCCTTCTTCCGACGCGCGAAAGGCGGTGGGGGGGGGGGGGGGGGGGGAGGGGGAGGGAAGGGAGGTGACGTTTAGCTGCGGCACCAAGTGCCTATTTATATCAGAGGCTCCGGCAACAGTTACCAACGCCGCACGCATTTTGTGCGAACGCGGGCAAAACGCCGAAGGCGTCGACAACAGTTCTGCGTGTTGCCGGTGCTGCTGCATGTCGAAGTTTATACAGCTGATAAAGCTACTATCATTACTCCGTATAGCTCTCTACAAATTTGCTATCGCAATTGATGCTTCGCCTTTCAGGTGAAACTGCGACCCCTTTTTTTCTTGATGGTACTAGCATATTGCGCAACAAAATATTGTTTACGTTGTTTCAGCACTGCACATTCGTTTGCCAAACAAATCGAACGTTCACTTTCATGTACAGTTTCTGTACTACGCGATTCGATTCGTGAAACAATATGGTTTTTCTCACAAATAATTTTCCGCAATTCTTTGCATTGCTACTAAGTTATCGAAAGCAGGCGTACTGTACTCCATGGCCAAACAGCTTAATGGTTTGTTATCAACTGTAGATTTTGACAGCATTAAAAGTCCTAGTGATGCTAGTTTGTTAGAACTTGTACTGGTCGCAAATATATGATATGTGTGTTCTTGTGTATGTAGGCGGGGGAGGGTAAACAATTGTACAATAACAAAAGGATGAGTAAAAAAGCGCCAACCTTTCCCTTTCCCTCAAGAACCACTTATCATAGCCTAAATACACAATCCGCAAGCTTTACATAATCGCTAGAATTCGTTTGTTCGGCAAGGCGCTGATCCGGAGATAGTGAGACAAACAGCCAAATATGAAGGTGATTTATTTTTATTTTATTTGTAACATACTTCAGGACCCTGTTAGGGTCCAAGTAGGCGGGTATAAGGCACAAATAAAAACTGGAAAAAATAAAACATACATACCTACATCTCGTAGAGGACAATAGCAATGAACAATGACGCAATTCAACATAGAGGATAAGACACAGCCATGCGAATAGAAATGCCGATGAAGAAGGAACTCGGCTAATGCACATCAAATCTATATAATTGAAACACGCTACCTACGGAAAAGGAAAAGCCGATTTAGCCACATATGTGCGTAATGTCACCAGTGCAACTAAGATGTGTTGTAGGTAAGTTGCTCTAGTCTTTATGCAGAAAAATGAATTTTTCAGAAGGTTAGTTCTGGTAAGATAAGGTCTTAAAGATCCAGTGTGTCAATGACTTCTTTTGCGTGCTGTATAGCTAGATAAGGGAATGTACTAAGAGAAAAATCATTGTTCTTAAGCTAAAAAAGAAATTTCGAGTGTTTTTTTTTCGTAGCTGCAATGTTTGAATGTTTTGTGCGTGCATTAGGCTGGTTGAGGAGTCGGTTGAGGGGTATTTAGAAAAATAAATGAATCTTACCGATTTGCGCTATATCATTTTCAAAGCGTCAGCTTTTCAATAATGGTCTCATAGTGTACATATGCTTATTCCAGTTTAGGTTGGATGAGTCAGTATTAATTAGCTGTAAATTAAGTGCTAGGGGGAGTGTAATTTGTGTCTCAAAAAGCCAAATTTTAGAAACCCAGCTTACACACGTCAGAAACATGTGTGTTGTAGGATAAGTTATTTGAGATTGTGACCCGAAGATATCCACATTGATTCAGCTCCGTGAGAGACTCGGAAGCAACGCTTTACGCAAAAGAAAGTTTATTTTGTTTAGAGTTTTTATGAATACTGTTTTGTTGGTATTGGCTTACTCCCTGCACGAAGATACAGTGTTTCGATGGTTAGAATTAGGTCTTCTTTGGTTTTGATAGCGACTTATTTCATTAAACAGAAACAGTAGCCGACCAACACATTGATTTGTATCGGCGCAGTAATTACCTATCCACTGTCATCAATATATATTTGGAATAATAAAGGTCATAAAACACTGGCTTGTGGGAAACCGGAAGTAACTAGAAACTCCCCAGGAGAATAATTATATAAATTAGCAAACTCTTTGTGGTTAGCTTTGTATGTAGTACTCCAAATTATTTTGCAAGTTAGCAGATTAATCATTTCCAGTTCTTTTTTTTATGCTGATAATGTGAAACAAACTCAAACGCTTTCAGAAAAAAGGGCGTCAATGTGCCCCTGCCTGTCAACAGTACTTGCAAAGGTGTGAAGGATTGTAGTTAATTGGGTAACAGCAGGAAAACCTTAACAAAAAACCATTTTGGTAGCGAGTAAGAATATTTTTATCTGTAAGGGGGGGGGGGGGTAATAATATCTTCGGCTTAATACGCCATACTATTTTGCAAGAAGAAAAGGATAGTTATAAAGGATTGCAATTTTTTGAGTGTCACACGTGTCTTTAGAGTGGCAACGAAGGGTAACAGAAAGCAATGACGCATGACAAATCATAACTAAGCAGTGAGATAATTTTTCCGCATATCTGGGACGAAAAACGCTTGGTATGCCATCTGGTCCAGGTGAGGGTTTAGTTTGCAGAGGAAGAATCTTAAAAAGTGCACCTGTTCAGAACAATATATCGTTGACTAATGGGCTGTCACATGAACTGAGAAAAAAAACAGTGTGAAAATATTTAGTCAAATACTCCGCAATACTTTGTTTATTGACTACAACGTTTCCCTCATGCAGAATTGAGTCAACTGGCCACTTTTTTTCCTTAAGAAGCTGCAAAATATTACCGGTGCAATTCGCAAGAAATTTAAGCGCGTGCGGAAAGTATCATTATTTGGCATGGCTCACTGTCTTGTTTCATTTAGGTTAAATGTTCACTATACTTAGGTCAAGGTGTGTCTTGCGGCTCTCCACGGTCACAATTGATTGCACGTTTCTGTGTGTGTTGAGTGAAGATACGCAGACACGTAAAGCGCTTCGAATCATAGTTAACAGCTCATTGAAGAGTATTTTTTTTCTACTGGCACAACCAACTAACCGCAAAATTGTTTTCCGCGCAATTATCACTGCTCTCACTCCGGGCACTCCTTGTTTTCCCACCTTCTCCTTTTGTTATCTCGCTGTCTTTTTTTAGCTTGGCGCCCATAATTTTTTTAATTATTCGTTATTGAAAAGATTGCTTCGATAAGTGCGACTGTGCGACCAACTTCGTTTAATTGAGTCACCGGAGGGCTGCCGCCTAGGGAGATGGCGATTTTCAGCCCCGTGCAATAGAAACCGTACGCCTCTGCGATGAAAATCGCCCCATATATGTGTAGCAGTCTTAGATGGACACTAAAGATAACAATATTTTGAGCCGTGTTAGTAAATTAACATTTTGCAATGCCAAGACAGCCACTCTGAGAGTAATATGAGGCATACTAATCCAGGAAAGGCGCAAGAATTAGGACCCGAGGCCACGCTGCCCTTGCCCAGGCTACTTGACCCACGCGCCCTGTGTTGGAGCTCGCGCGCTCCGCTGCGGGTGGAAGAGGAAACAAGCATGCGAGGGCGAACCGAGAAGCCTGGTGCCTCGAGGCGCTCTGGTTTCCGCGAGCCCAGTGTTAGAGGTTACTTCATAGGTTGAGTTTTGGATTCGTGGCACATTTGAAAGGACAAAGGCAGCGGCTGCACGGACGGACGGACGGAAAAAAAATGTATTTATAAAAGCACCTGCGACGTTGCCGGCCCGGGCTCCGGCCACCCGGGCATTATGTGCGGTGAGGCATAGCCTTTCCACCGCTGCCCGGGCCCGCTGGATTGCCCATAGTTGGTCGTGTAGATCCGAGGTATAGTCAGAGCGCTTAGCCATCTCTCCTCGAGAATGTCCGGTTCTATGTTGCCATCTCTGTATATTGGTCTGATCTCTGTGCATTTCCATCAGACGTGTGCCAGGTGTGCGTGTTCCTGCTTGCAGAGCTTGCAGCTCACTTCTGGGTGTTCTGTGGAATTTCATCTGTTAAAGTGCACTGGGTTTCTGAAGGTTCTGGTTTGCAACCGCCTCCACTCTGTTTCTTGAGATCTGTCTAGCTGTTCGCGCAGTTGTGGGTATGCTTCTCTCTGTTTCTTATGGTGCGTCATTATGTCGTGGTACGTGACTAGTCTGTCTCTGTCGTCCTATATCCCCAAACGTTCGCTTTCGGAAACACATACGCGCACCCCTCTACCAGTGTGTCGCGTTAGCGTTGTGACCGCTACTATGCGCGGTCATCAGGTGAACTCTGCGCATGCGTGTCTTTGGGCGCGTAGCACCACCCGTGTGTAGTTAGTAAGGGATTTTTTTTGCCATTTATACTGCGCATCAATGCGCAAGCCTTAGTTCGCACAATATTCTAATACCTAGCTATATCTGTCAAATCTGTACTCTTTGGACGAAACTGCAGCGTCTGGATCATGTGTGTGGGTGTTTCGTTAGCTCTCTACAATAGAAACCTAAACGCATGTTTCATGCTAATGGTACTTAAGACCGTAACAGTTGTATAATTCTGCTTTATGGTGTGCAATTTTCCCGCTTTTCGGTGTCTAAAGTTCATAGTGCCCCCTCACTTTGTTTTGCTAAGGAATTTGATGGACGGGCGCGATAGTCCTGAATTACATAACTCTCACTGGCACACTGCGTCTGTTAGGTACTCCTACTTCTGAGTACCAGGCCGTAACTGAACTTATCCAGCCAACAAAAAAACAAAAACAAAAAAACGTGAAAATGTCGTCACTACGATATACGCTGTTAAGTGCAAAGTGAAAGGGAGGATCAAAAGTGTGTTATATTCCTGAAGCCGGTGAAAGCGGATTAATTGCGCAACCCGTCATCAAAGGATATAGCGTCCGCACCAGTTGCGCGGGATGGTTTTATTTATTATGAACTTTGCGCGCGTCTTCTCTGGAGCTTGCTTATAGTCGTTACTTAGAGCAACGTTTGCATTAGTCCATCCTTAGAGCTAGTTTAAGTAACCATGATTCGGAAATTATTAATGCGGGTATAGACTGGAAGTTCACTTAACGCATTATTACTATCTGACTAAGAGCCGCTAGAGTAGGTGCATGATATGGTTTGCACAACTTTTATTTTGTATCAGACTTATATTTCGTATCTGCGTGCAACTGACTGCACTCGAAGTATATGAAGTATATAAGCACCTATCACATTAGGTTACTGCTGAGAGCGCTGCAGGCAATGACCAATAGCTTAACGAAGTTCATTCCGTCTAATCCTGTGCACGAATGGCTTTAACTTACTTGCTCTACAAATGAAACTTTCAGCCATATGAAGACGGAATGCATTTTTGATGGACCCTTGCCGAGGCGCGATGCTTCGTCACAGCATGCGCTTTACGCCGCGCATTATCTGAGTTACTGTTAAAACCGAAGTGTATGTCTAAGCGTTTATTCTTAAGCCGGTAACCACGCGAAACCTTTTCGCCGTCATTGCAGCACGAACATTAGCGCAGCGAGAAATTCTGCGAGGCGGGGCGATGGCACCCGAAAATGCATTGGCCATGGATTCCCGCCTGCCTCTGCGTGGACGGCTGCAGTGCACCACAGCCAACGCCAAACGTCGCATGCTGAATAGAGTCGAAACATCCGATGAAAGGGTGTTAGGGCTAGCTGGTTGTTAAAGTAAGGAGCTCAACTTCACTTAACCGTATAGATTTACAATGGCGCACTCCCTGCCATACCGAAGTCACTCGGGACAGAACAGTAGTGTACTGTATGAAATTGGCACTGCGGCACCATTAAAGTCGCTGTTTTTTTCTGATCTCACATAATTTGCTCATGAACCGTACTTACGCATCATTATGGATACACAGCTAATTTGCTTTGAAGTTTCCATAAAACGAAGTCTCGTTGCTGTCGTTCATTTCTTAAAATGTCTAAGGTTTAAGCATAGCCCTGAACCCTATTACTAATTTTCTCTCGAGAAACCCTCTAGCTGGCAGTCTGCCTATAATGTAACGAATTCATTATAGTTAGACTTCAGCGCTTTAAATTAAACAAAAAGAAGGTAGGCCGACTATTTTTTTTACATTAATTTGGGTTTAACCGAAAACTTCCTCAAAACTAATTCACTAAAGGGCGAACACGGTGATCGCCACGCCGCTTCGAGCCTAAATGCGCTCCGATGCTAGCAGCCTGGCGAAGACAATTCGTCACGCTTCAGCTTACCGCCAAAGTAGTATTACTTTTTTTTCCTTATTTGCTTCCGGTTTGCTCGACCCTGCGACGAAAACAAGAAGCAGGGAGGGGCTGGAGTCCGTGTAGACGTAGAGAAAGCCCAGTCGTTTGCGCTGGGGCTACTGCGGCGGGCGAACTGGCCAATTTAAATGACGGGAACGCGAGATCATATCTATAGCTGCTACTGTACTTTAAAAATCCTCACCTTAATTGTCACGAATTCATTATAATTAGATTTCAGCGCCTTAATTTAAACAAAAAGAAGGTAGACCGAATATTTTTTTAAAATTGATTTGGCTTTAAACGAAAACAGCCATGTGCTTGGCGGCTGTATACAGGGTGTTCAAAACTAAGCTTTATGGTTTTCTTAAAATTAGGCACTGGGAGGCACGCGAATACCACCTGTACAAATAAGCTATGTGGCCAGGGGGGCTCAAAGTGAGGTAATAATTAACGCTGTGAGCAGCCCAATTAACTAAAATTGAACAATTATTTTTTGTCGGCTGCAGTAAGTGCGTATGTTTGTATTGAAAACTTAGAGGCAGTCTTGTTTCTACACAGTATCAGTCGGAAGAATTATTCTAGCGTGTCCGTGCTCCGAGATATCCGACTACATTCAATTGTACTGCGCAGAGTTATCCAGTCGACGCGAGAGCGGTTTATGCTTTGCGTTGCTGTGTAAGGGAGGCATTTTGAACGTGTTTAGGGCATTGACATCTTGATGGGTGAAGTGTTGTCATGAGATTTGTGCATGACAACACCAAACTTAAAGCGGCAGTATGAAATATTCGTTAGCATAGCTAAAAAGGGTTCTGCTGTTGATGGTGCAGTTGTTGCTCTTGATTTCAATAAAATTTACAATACTTGGAAATCAGCAGTCACTCTATTTGCGTAGCCCAGGCAAGGACCATGCCCGGTCGTCTAGTCACCATTACGCACACGCGCTGCCCTCCGGCTTCTCCGCTCACGCCATTATCTCGGCATGGCAGCTGCCGCCATCTTTACAGGCTGCGCGGTCGCGTGTTACGACAGGGGTTACGGGTTCTTCGATTTTTTTTTTCATTTCACCAGCCGTGAGGGGAAGGGGGACAGTTATCTTTGCCAATGCCTCCGCCCCGTTGTCGGACTAAATGGCGCACGCAACAGCCGCGTCACATCAGGGACGAGCTTTGCGCTGATCCTTACTCTCTTGCAAGTTGCATTCGTAATCAGGCGAACGACAATGAAAATTTTAAGTTGGATATCTCGGAGCACAGACATGCTAGAATAATTCTTCCAACTGAAACTGTGTAAAAACGCGACTGCTTCTAACTTTTGAATACAAACATGCACACTTACTACAGTTTATAAAAAGTTAATTATTCAATTTTAGTTAATTCGGCTGCTAACAGCGATAATTATCATCTCACTTTGTATCCCCCTGGCCACATGACTTATTTGCGCAGGTGGTCTTCACGTGCCTCCCAGTGCCTAACTTTAAGAAAACCATAAAGCTTTATTCTGAGCACCCGGTATATCTAGCCGGTAGAGCACTGCACGGGCTCGGGCTTACCCGAAAGCCCGGGCCCGGCCCGGCCCACGGGCCGGGCCGGGCCGGGTAGAGGAGTTTTTTCACGGGCTCGGGCCGGGCTCGGGCACGGCGTGTGCTTTTGACCCGGGCCCGGGCCGGGCTCGGGTTTCTTGACGCGGGCCCAGGCCGGGCTCGGGCTTTCTGCGAGTTATTCTCGGGCTTGTCAACTCTGAAAAACATGTATTTTTCGGTCTCGGGCCGGGTTCGGGCCGGTTTCGAGTCGGGCTCGGTCCGGGCTCGGGCTTAAGGTAAAGGGGTGGCGGGCCGGGCCGGGCGGGTAACGTAGAATATTTCCGCGCCCGGGCCGGGCCCGGGTCTCGCCATAAATGTTCTGATCGGGCTCGGGCGGGCCGCCCAATGTAAAAACGGGCCCGGGCCGCAAAAATCGGCCCGTGCAGTGCTCTACTAGCCGGTATTGTTTCTTAAAATAAAATTTGGGATGATCTGTTGCAGGCTCGTTATAAATGCGTAAGCACGCGTCCGTCTTTGGAGTTCTGTTGGGACACCTTGATTTCCTTAAGAATATTCTTTGTGTTCAGCTGAGACACCTTCGTTTGCTTTGGAGGATAACGCCCCGCTCCAACGCGGCAACCACTACGCTGGGTGTTTACGATATGCGAATCACCGCGTATGAAGACTCACGACGCCACCTACAAGAACAACGATGTCGCGTGTTAGCCGAGAGCGCGAGCCAGCGTCATTGTGTTTCGTTTCCCACTCGACGTCATCCTTTTACACAAGGCGCGCATCTGCTCCTCTTTCTCTAACCACGCGACGTCACGCTCCCCCACTTCGCAGCCGCGGCTCGAGGCTTCGCCCCGCTCCGCGAGAGCGCCCACTCAGATAAACGGATCCGGCGGGTTTGAGTCTCCTATGCTTAATGTACGACAATAAAACTGCGAAGTTACAATGAAAAACTTGTAGCGTACGAATGGTACTGTACTCGTACTGGATATTGTCAACGTGTAACTGTGATCACAATGAGTGCTACTGTTAAAAAAAAGTTGCCTATGCATAGTTCTTAGTTTAGCTGTTAGTTACTATTTATATATGAACACTTCAGCGAGAGATCTCTTTAATTAAGCAGGTTAGTCGCGGAACCGATGACAGCCAATGAGGCAACCTATGACACCCCGAGGGGGAACTAAGTTAATCAGGCGCGAAAGCGCTCGCGCGCACATCGGCGTGCTTGGAAAAATGGACGTTCCCTCGTTCATTCAACGCCACCGACGGGACAAGTAAGGCACGGCCGGCACCAGGAGGTCCTAGGTGTTCATGAGAATAAATAACTACGGCAACGCCGCGACAACACACACCCCTACGGAATACAACTAAGATTGTGAGCGAGCTAGCTGTTCTTCTACATGGCTGCAACCCCTGGTACTCGCGGAAAATACTTTTGAAGAATGCTGGTAGCCATATTTCTTTTTTTTTGCGACAGGGCCATCCCCCTGTCAGCGAGGGGGCGATGCAGAAATCTGAGGCGGGGTCAGGACATCCGGACATCCCCCCTGGATGCACGCCTGCCTGCGTTGTGGTAGACGGCTGTGCGGTCAGCGGCTTGGCTGAGAGGCTGAGGACCGGGGAGCCTGCGTCGCTCAGAAGGGAAATTAGGTCTCGACCACATAAGCTTGGACCGGGGCAATCTAGCACCACCAATGCGCATTCTACAGTTGTACTGTCGCACGACACCGGCAACAGGAGCTCTCCAAAAACTGGCAACTTTCCGAGGTAGCATGATAACTTCGGGCGTGAAGGCCGTAGCGAAGGCCAAGCGTTTTTGTGCTGCTCAAATAGCTGTCGAGACACGATGCAGACCGGGGAACCCGTATCGATAAGCATTGATACGTCCACAGCTCCCCATGTGAAGGTCCGTCGCATTGGGGGCTTCACCTTTCCCTCCCGCGTAGATTTTAGCGTCCAAATGTGCATGCTATCCTCTATGTCTTCATCTGTCTCCCCTTCCTTAACAGTCAGTACTCTGCCGCGAAATCCCCAGGCTCCTTCTCGAGTTCGAAGCCTTGCGCTTTCTTCGTTCCGGCATTTTACTGCTAGGTGACCACGTCGACCACAGTGATAACAACGAGCATTACTCCAATTGCAGGCATTACTGTTGTGCTTTATGCTGCCACAACGCCCACATTCTACCGGTACCTCTTTCGTTGAGGTTGACTGCGCCTTAATTTTAAGCACCGCCGACGCGTCTGCGGCCATTTTATTGGCATTCTTGTCTGCAGCATCAGCCGACAGTGCCATCGTTTCAGCGTCCTCTATGGACAGATCTGTCTTTGTCAGGAGTTGTTTCTGCAATGCGCTCGATCTTATGCCGCACACAATTCTATCTCGTAGCATTCGGTCGAGCATAGTACCAAAATTGCAGTTGTTCGCAATTCGACGAATTTTCAGTAATTAATTCTTGGACAGACTCACCGTCAAGCTGGCAGCGGTTGAAGAAGCGGAAGCTTTCGGTAATCTCATGGCGCTTGGGATCAAAGAACTCGTCCAAGACTTTCACGACGTCTTCGTACTCCAAAGAATTCGGCTTCTTCGGCGCTACTCTTCCTGCTAATATTTGAACGGTGCGCGTGCTTAAAGCTGCCACCAAAAGTGCCCGTTTCTTTGCCGATTCCGTCACGCCCGTTGCCTCAAAGTATGCCTCTGCCTCGATAACATAGGCCTTCCAGTTGTCTCTTTCGTCGTCGAAGTCGGGCAGTTGCTGGTGTGCCATCGTCGAGTCGTCGCCCCGTAGCGTAGCTGCCGTCCTGCTTCAAGGTTTTGCCAGGGGTTTTGCTTTCCGTTTCTCGTCGCCACTGTTACATCGTAGGCCGGACAGCGCGCTTGACGCAGGCGAGGCAGACACAAGCTGACAAGCTGGAAGAATGGACGTTTATTTCCAGTGCACGCCGAAATATAGAGACAGGTGAAGGAAGGAGGGGAAGGGAAACAAAGTAAGAAAACATAAGATAGCCACCTAGAATGGCACGTGTAGCGGTCGACTTCATCTGATATATGATAAGAACACTGCAGTTATAACATATACTGAAGTTTGTGGCTGAGCCCACGCGCTGGCGGCGGCTTTTCGCAAGACACTACGCCAAGATCGTCTCGCAGCAGCGTCATTGAACCGCAGTGCAGGGTTGGCTTTGTTTGCATTCGAATCAAAGATAAATTGCCGTTTTACAATTTCTCCTCGTGGCGCTAAATTTAGTGCCTATATCATGTGTTCAGGGAAGGTTCCGTCTATTTGACAATTCGGGCATTTCCGCAAACAGAGCATCACTTAGGTTCACTTACGTTGTTAAGCACTATCGAATATATAAAAAGTAGCGTTGGAATCTTCCTATCCTGCGAGCAAGGCAACAGGGAAAGCAAAATAGCAATTAAAACGCTACGGCGATAATACGGCGTATAGGCAGTTAGTGAAAAGGCATCTGACACCCAGCCTCTGACTGGAGGACGCGGTATATCCTCTCAGTGTGGCCTTTAGATGGGCCAGTCCACCGAATGGACATAGAACTTCCGATGGCAGTACTGAATTCTGCAGTGCGAGCGCATACATGATATAGTCGCTAGAAGAGCCGCACAAACCACAGAAAAACGAATCAATATACATAAGAAAATTAGGCACGAAGTGATAAAAATTAGGGCCAGGTTCACGCTAGTGGTGTGAAGATTGGGCAAACAGCGAAGCTGGGGACCCCTCCTAGCTTTACCTCTGTTAGGCCAAGTTTTTTGCGAGGTTATTTTTCAAGAATCGGCCACGTTTTGGGCAAGATAACCGTCGAATCAAATGCCCAAGGAGCAACGAACACTCGGTCAATAAAGTACCTGGACGCTTATGGACGCTCAAACACTTGTGTTCGGTTTCCCGGGCTCGTAACCCAGGATGTTCTTCAAATCACCGACGATTCGCCGCCGCTTTGGTGGCGAAATGTCCCTTTTCTTCGGGAGGGACGCTGTTCTTCGGCCGCCCCATCTTCGCGGCGATGTGCTCGGCGTGGAGACGGTGGAGCTTTGGTGTCGCTGCGGCGGCGACGCGGAGCTATATATCCCGTGGGATCGGCGCAGTGACGTCACGGCTTAATTCCGTGCCTTGGCAGCCGCGGCAACCACTCCTCACGACGCGGTGACGTTCATGGCTCGACAAAGCTAAGGCGAAGCGATGCGGCGCGCACGATGACGTCACGGCTGACGCAGCTGTGGCGAGGCTAGGCACGGTAGGCGCAGCTGGGGCGAAGCGTTTCTAGGCGACGCATGGTGACATCATCGCCAGGCGGAGGTTTTGTGGTCTGCACTCGACGGACCATCCTCGAGCTTAAACAGCTTTGCTATTTCACCGGGGTGTGTGCCATCGCGCTTGGACCCTTTCGGCACTATCTCCAGAATCGGTCCACAGCTTTCGTTCGCACTACGCGACCTAAAAGAGCTTAAACAGCTTCACTGTTGTAGTGAACTGTAGAACTTCATTGTCACACACAGCAGTCATTGCGTATGTGCCAAGAACGTCGCATCGCACAACAAAAGGCCGGCTTTTGAGTTATTTTTACTGTGTGAACCGAATTCCTAATATGAACAAATTCATTCTAATATGAACAAATCCGCCAGAGTTAAGCCACTCCACAAAACCGGGAATAAGCAGCACATTCAGAACTACCGCCCTATTTCATTAACTTCAACTGCATGCAAACTTTTGGAACACATCATTCACAAACACATTTCGGAATTCCTTGAGAAACATAACTTTCTAACAACACATCAGCATGGATTCCGAAAAGGCTATTCAACAATAACCCAATTGGTAGAAACAGTGCATGACTTCGCAAATAATATAAACAACGCTAAACAGACAGACGCCATATTTATGGATTTTTCCAAAGCTTTTGATAAAGTCTCTCATCATAAACTACTCCATAAATTAAACAAAATTCTTAAAAATCTTAAGCTGAATAACTGGATTTCAGATTACCTCACTGCCCGTAAACAATTCGTTACTTTTAAGAATCAGGACTCTAATCATCTCTCCGTTGACTCTGGCGTTCCCCAGGGCTCGGTTCTTGGGCCGCTCCTCTTCCTGTTGTATATAAACGATCTTGTAAATGATCTTCCTGTTAAAATCAAATTATATGCAGACGACTGTGTTTTATATTCAGTAATAGACAACCCCTCGGATCAAGTATTACTAAATGATGCGTTTCAGAAGGTAGTTGCCTGGTGTGAAGATTGGCAGATGTCAGTGATCTTTGAGAAAACTGTTTTTATGTGCATTACTCACAAAAAGAAAAAGCTTAATTTCAATTACTCGGCTAACAATATTTTTCTATCTGAAGTAACAGAATACAAGTACCTTGGCCTGTGGATAACTAACAACCTCAAATGGAATCGGCACATCGATAAAGTAACCACTAATGCCTATCGTAAATTGTTTTTTCTTAGGAGAGCATTAAAGCTGTCCACGTGTCCCGTTCGCTTATTAGCGTATAAAACAATTATACGCCCAGTACTAGATTATGCAGCTATTATCTGGGATCCGTTTACGCAAACTAACATCAAAAAGCTCGAACGGGTGCAGAGAAAGGCAGTTCGCTTCATTTATAACAACTTCTCCCGTACCTCAGTAACAGAACTCCTAAAACAAGCCAACTTGCCTGCACTAACAGAGCGCAATCGAGTTTCCCGACTAAAATTCTTCTATCAGCTTGTAAATGGACACTACAACATTAACATCACTGATATAATTACATTTTCTTCCGGGTATGCCACAAGACAAAGGCATCAACTAACAGTGACACCATTCCGCGTAGAAAATAATTGTTTTAAATATTCCTTTTTTCCTAGGACTGTGATAGAATGGAATAATTTGACTAATATAGAAGTTACTCAGCCTTCGTTGTCTTTATTTGCTGCTAACATCTGTTGATTAGGCCTCAAGATCAAATGTGACCACATTCATTTCTTTTTGCCACTTTTATTTAAACCGATGTTGTTTGTATAGGCAATGTACTACGTATTACTTTGCTTTGTTGCCTGCATTTGTATGCTCATATATTGTACTTCCACCCTGCTAAAATCCCTTTGGGGATTGCAGTATCTGTAAATAAAAAAAAAATTCTTTCATGTTGTTGATACAAATGCCAAAATGGCAACCATACAACAACCGCCCCAGCGTACATGCTAAGGGACTAGTCGGTACTTTATTAACCGCTGATTGCTTCTGATGCAAAAGTAAGCTGTTGCTTACTAAGTTAAGGGTACTAAACTATTATCGCGGCAAGTGTACACCCCAAATCTACGAAGTCTTTTGCATCACCATGAACGGTGACATATGCGTGAGTGCGCCGTCGGTGTCGGCACGCTCCGAGAAAATCGCGGGCCCGTTCGATTCAGCTGCACCACTTGAACCAGTTGAGGTGGTGCCGCATCTTGCCGTTCGTTTCAGCTGTGTTGCTTGGTGCCCTGCACGCTAGCGTTCATTTATAAAAGTGCAGCAAAGGTGCAGCGCTGGTTGATGAACTTTATAAACCTGCTCTGCCGGTTGTGCCGCGCTGGTGGGTGCATGGTTCACGAAGTTGCAGACGATGTACTTGAGAGCAGACGATGCAAACGAACGACCTGTACATGATTTTTGTACCTGCCGACGGAATTGAAACACAGGTTACTCCTGTAGTCAGCCAGGAAGGGGCCCGCGTTCGACTCGGCGACGGTCTTGCGCACATAACGCCAGGTATGTTAAACCTTCTGGGTCACATGCGGTTCATTTTGTAGCGATAGCTACATTACGCCAGGTTTTCGCCTCTTCGCCGTCGCCCCACTTTGAGCCGAGGCCGCATGGTGGCGTCACACCACGGCCCTCGATTCTCCAGCAACTCGGCTGGTCGCGGTCGCCGAGCGGCCACCGCTCCTGCCGTTGGGAGCTCGCCGAGCCCTCTGTGTGACGTCACACCACGTGCCTCGATTCTCAGGCGTCTCGGTTCGTCGCGGTAGCCGCGCGGCCACCGCTCCTACAAGCGCGCGTCCGCCGTGGCCTGGGAATCAGTGCCACAGCCGGCTAACAGCCGGCTTAAATCCCTAGATGTAGGAAAGTACCGCCACTCTTTGTACTCTGCCGCCGGCGCGCGACCTCCTCGCCCCTCGCGAGTCCCCTCCGCGGCAGATGGTCCTGCGCCCGTTTTCCTGCACGATGATTGGTCTCCCTTTCGTTGCCCTTGGAAACGAGCGGAGCTTGCGTTTTGCTTGTGTTTCGCTTTTCGTTCGCGCCATTTTGCGCCTCAGCTCGGCTGGCTCGGCGTATAGAGAACGTCGTACGCTAACATTGCACGCTGTTTCGTGCACTGTCTGCTGGCGCTATGGCGTGCTGCTGCGCATATAACTGCAGCAAGGAGCGTGATGATGGCTATGCAGTTTTTACGATACCGCAAGGAAAGCGTGTTGGCTTGCCCAAGAAGCAGTGGCTGCACAACATTGGCCGGAAGAACTTTGTTCCGACAAGGAACAGTGTTGTTTGCGAGGTAAGGCGCCTTTCTTATTGCTCGTATCAAAGCATCCCCTAATGCTGCATTTTCAATTCTTCCGGCCTGATCATTAGCGTTTTTGCTACGGCAATTTGTACGTTGCATAAAAATGGGGTTCTCCTCAGAATGCTGAATATTCTGCTGGGACTCCATCACCTCGCACGTCGTCAACTCTTATTCAATCGGAAATGCAGCACTATAGATTCTGCTTTCCACGGAACAAATATACCCGAAGATACAGCCTCTCGATCGCACTTTTCGTGATTGTTAGGATCCGTTGCCTGTTTTACTGAAAATCGAAATAGCAGCTTGTAGAGGAGCTATTTACAGCTTGCTTCGATGTGTTTGTCAGTCACTTAAATACAATGAATTGCAGGGCCCAAAAAAATAGTGGCAAGTATACCCGTGGTGCCATGGCGTAATGGTACTACTGTTGTGTTTTCTCGAGCGTGTCTTTTTCTCAGCTGCCATCCGTACTGCATGGCATATTTGTACACTAGCATTGTTTCTCATTCTGAATATTGCGCAACGTCGGAAGCTAGAGGGACAAACGAAACGCACTTGTCGGCAGAGGCAGTAACAACAACGGACGGTTTTTAATACCGCGCGCTAGTCACTGCTTCTTCTTCTTCTTGGTTATGTTTTTCATAAGTGCCGATATGTCTTTTTACGTCGTCGTCATTGCCACACTAGACACGCGGCAATATCATATGATACTCTTCTACGTTATCTTTATCTTGTCAAATAACGTTATTTGCGCATGCACGAAAATAAAGCATCTTACTGACCATTCTTTTTGTTTTTTGTGTGATAAATGTTTTTCTGATGTCTAATCAAAGTCACAATTTTAACTATCCTACTACATAATTTAACGGTATGTTGGTGTGAACTATCAAAATACCTTTTCCAGAGGCGTATCTTTTGCCTAAAAATATAGAATGCCTTCTCCCATAGGTATACAGAGCATTTTTTAAGCTTCATTGACACCGACGCCTAAAGAATAATCTGTAAATACCTTTCCTCAGCTTCTGTTATTGTGGGTGATGAGTGACTGCCGGCACCGCTTCATCGCACTGAAATTGTGCAACCGTCCTATTCAATGCAGAAACCACAGCGCAAAAGCTACTTTGACATTGAGACAAACACATGGACGGACGATGCTCTCGCCAGTAATTCATTATAAGAAGGCACACTGCATATAATACCTGCGGTGCACATGCGTGCATATACAAGAAAAAACTGCCAAACATAGAGCGATCTGCCAAAAGCAATACTAGATCAGATGCAAAAAGTAAAGCAGCGTATCATGTGGCGGAAAAAATAACTGGAGTATAGAACTCGCCTCAAAGCTCCTTTTACATCAGTGTGTGTCATTCGTACGGCTTTAAGATGAAACCAACCTCCTCATAAGCGTTGCCTTCAGCAGTCTCCATGCTGTTATCACCATTTTTCAAAATATTCTACGCCAGTGGGGCGCGCAACTGGCCCAAAATAATGCACCTCCATCGAATTCTGCGGCCCGTCCGCGGGAGCCCAGGCGCAATAGCATGCCGTGCGCAGCGCGAGCAGCCGGCGGGCGAGGAGAATTGAGGAGGAAAGCGCGCGCGCGGAGGAGAGTGTCGCTACTTTCAAGATCAAGGGGCTTTACAGCGCATATACGTCGCAGCGGGCGAAGGTACTTGCGGTCTATCGCTGCAACGGAAACTGAGCAGCGAATGCACAGCGCATAGAAAAGGTCAGAGCCGTGTGTGTGTGGTCAGAGACAGTGCGGCCGGCGAGCGACGAGCGCAGTTGTTGGCAGAGTAGAAGTGCGCCGCCCCCCCCCCCCCCCCTCACTCCCTCCGGCGCTGCCGTCCCGCTCCCTTGCTTGCGCGTGGGTGATTGAGTGGGAAGTTCCCCTTGCGCCCGATTGCAAGATAGGCCTTTGGTGCCGAAGCGCAGCGTCGCCCCGCCTCCCTCCCTCCCATACCCCAACGCGCGACGGTCGCGTTTGCTTTCCGCCGTGCGTTCGCTCTCCGTGATAAGGCCAAGATATAGTCCGGCGTTTTCGGCGCGCCAGGCCGCGGCAGGCGAAGTCGGATACGCTACGCCAGCCACGCCAGCCTGTGCAAAATGTGCCTCCTCTACAGTTCAGCGCGCGCAACGCGCGCTGCTAGCGCCATCTCTGTGTCTGGGAGCGCTACTACAGTGTCTATAGCGCTACATCACGGCCGCGCGATCAGCTGTTTCCATGGCGCATGCGCATTCTCGCTTTGTGACAGAATGTGCCCGCGCCGTCCGAGTTTGCGCGCGCTTTTTCTCGCTCTGTGCGCTGTTTGACTGCATTTACGGCATGACGTTAACTCGCCCTCACAGCCAGAATATCGCACTCATATTGCTAGTGCGTCGGCTACGCAAAAAACGGAAGCGGACCATGTACATACGAGAGCTTTTTGACAAGCGCCCTCAACTCGGCGACTACCACCAGCTGGTGCAGGAGCTCCGCCAAGTGGACCCTGAGTACCACTTTAAGTATTTCAGGTAAGGGATAATACTGTTTAACACCGGTCTCTGCATTATCCGCGATGGGCCTTTCTCTGTGACCTGCATGTGCGTTGAAAAGTGTCATTGTTATAACACGGGAAGCGCTAAAAAAAATCGTGTCGGCAGGTTTGCACATGGCTCCGATGCGTTCTGCTCCCGGTCGTGGGGGCCGCATTTCGGTGGTGGCGAAATAAAAAAAAAACGCCCACGTGGATTGCGTTTTAATGCATGCGCTGTAATGCATATGCTCGAAATTAATGCGGAGCCCTCTACTACGGCTACCATTATACCCCGCAGTGGAAGGTTGGGGGCGATAAATGTAAACATTGTGACTCACACAAAACACTTGCTTTCGCAGAATGACCAAGGCGAAGTTCGATCACCTGTTGAGCTTAGTGTACGAGAGAATACTGCATGCGCCTAACCACAGGAGACCGATACGCCCTGCGGAAAGGCTGGCAGTGACTTTGAGGTGAGTTCATTGTTCTGACGCCACCTGAGCATAGCAATTCCTATCTGTAATCTTTTTTATTGCGCACTGTTCCCTTTTATTGAAGTTTTATAAATTTTAATGCATAAGGCGTTGAAGTGATTATTGTAACTAAACATTCGAGAAAGTTTTCATCACATATTTTGTGAACTTATTTTACTATTGGTGATTTTCCAGGTTTCTGGCAACAGGTGCCTCAATGCAAGACATCGCAATGAGCTACTGTATGCACGCTACAACGGTTGCTGGAATTTTAAAAGAAACGCTACCGGCGATATGGGACTGCCTATCGCCGCTCGTCCTGAAGCCCCCAGCAGGTGCTGATTGGGACAAAATTCGCCGGGCATATAGCTCAAAGTGGAATTTTCCAAATGTAGTCGGAAGCATAGATGGCAAGCACTTTGCAATTCAGTGCCCTGATAACAGCGGGTCAGATTATTTCAACTATAAAGGCTTCTACTCCATTTTTCTGCTTGCCGTGGCTGATGCAGACTACCGGTTTACTCTTGTCGAAGTGGGGGCCCAAGGAAGGACTTCAGATGGTGCTTTCTTTAATGACAGCTCTATTAGAGAAGGTTTTGAGCATGGAAGTTTGGAGCTCCCTACAGCAGTCAATGGGTGGCCAGTTTTTATGGTAGGTGACGCAGCATTTCCGTTGCGCACATATCTAATGCGTCCGTACCCAGGAAGGCAGTTGGACGAAAGGAAAAGAATTTTTAATTATCGTCTATCAAGGGCGAGAAGGTGCGTGGAGAACGCATTTGGAATCCTCGTGTCGCGGTGGAGGGCTTTTCTAGGCACTGTCACGGGACAGCCTGAACTGCTCACTGACATGGTGAAGGCAGCAGTGTGCTTGCACAACTTCTTGATGGTAGATTCGGTGTACTGTCCTGCAGGCTATGGCGACACAGTGTGTGGCGAGGAAATACAGGATGGGTATTGGAGGCATGCCATCACACCGGTTGGAGCGACTGCAGTGTCTAGCAGTAATCGATCTTCTCCTACAGCCATGTCACTCAGAGATGACATTTCAAATTACTTCTTGTCTGCAGCAGGCTCTGTGCCATGGCAGGTTAAAGTGATTAGGCGGAACTGAGTGACTCGTTGATGTTTTCTGCACCTGTGCTATTGTTGTTTTTCCTCCATTTGGTATAAATCTTGCACGAGGCTGTCAACAGTTGCAATAATAGTATGTGACAACGTTAACTTGTATCTGTATTGTGTGCTTTCGTGATGTTTACTTTTATTGCTTTAGCGCTGCTAAATCACTTTTATATTCTGGCCGATCTTGTGTTCTTTTATGTTTTAGTGTACATTGCTGCTGTGTAAAGATATGTATCTAGTAACCCCAGCTGCTTGGTTTACTTGCTCAAACATATACAGTATCTTTAAAATAAATAAACTTCGAAGACTGTAGGCTTCATCTTTATTGATTTTTAAGCATTACAACAGTGGAATGACTGGTGGTGTGCACAGCACATGACAAGGCTTAATTTCCATATATAGCATTAACGAAATACTCGTAGTAAGTTTTCAGACAGGTAGGTAATCGTAAAGCAATGGGTGATAAAATAGAAACTGCGAGTGCAAACAATCTAAATTGGGCTCATGCTGCACCACACTTTTCAAAACAAATCGACAAAATAACCTGACTAGAATAGGCTCCTCATTCCAAGGCCAAAAGAGCAATATACTGCCCTCATCGAAGAAAAAGGTTGGGCGTGCAGACACAGACACAAGAGAAAACGGCAGATCAAACGCCGTGTAAAGACATGTACGACGTTCAGTCGTTTTCTCTTCTCTTGTGCCTGTGTCTGCCCCGCCTCATCTTTTGCTGCGATGAATCTCTGATGACTAGCTCTACTTTTTGTCATTCTAAACATGTTGCCCTCCTTTAGATCCAACATGACACTGCAGCCTTATACAGGAGAATACGAGCAAACTGCACACGAGAGTATGTAAAAATAATCTTAATCGTGTTCGTTCAGTACAAAACATGTAAAAAGGAAATGTATTAAAACCCTGACTAGAATAGCTTTGTCACTTGAAAACACAGACACATATATGTATTGCACTCTTTACAACATGCAGCCTTGCATATAAAAATGCAAGCAAAGTACACTTGCGAATATATAAAAGTGATCTGAATTACGTTAGTTCCGTACAAAGCATGTGTAAAAAGACGTTACTAGAATATATTTGTCACTTCAAGGCACAATGAGCATTGTACTATTTAAAATACCGCATGCGGCTGCAGCCAAGTGCAAGGAAAATAGCTACACCTGCACATATGAGCGTCAAAATGTATTGTGAATTACCCTAGCAGGTACACATGAGTAAAAATATGTTTAAAAATTGCTATCACAGATATATCACTTCAAGGCACATAGTACACTCTTTGAAATCCAACATGATGATGCAGCCTTATCGTATAGTAAGAACACAAGCTGCACACACAAATAAGTAGTGTGATCTCACTCACGCTAGTTCAGAACACAAATTTACAAAGGAAATGTACAAAAGACCTGCCTACAATGGCTCTGGTACTTCCGAGCCAAACAAATATATTCCTTTGAAATGCAACACGCTGTTGCAACCAAGTGTAAGGAAGTATGGATTGCACTTTGCTTTACTAGCACATGTGAGTATACAAAGGTGCTTTCACCCGATAGCTTAAGCTGCACAGTATATGCACAGATACTGCAAGTGAACTTTCAAAAAAAATGTAATCTGATTCAGGCTGCCATCAAAGAAAACAACATATAGATTGATGGGATGAAAGCAGCATGGCTACGTTTCATAACAAATGGGAAAGTAATCAATTATGCTACTATAAAAAATTGATTTGAATGAAATCTGAAGGCACATGAACACTTGCTTAAATTTAGGGTAGAAATGCAAACGTCAATACAGCTGCAACTACGCTCTTGGTAAACAACAGCACTCTCGCGCTTCTTGATAAATGCAACGGGATAAAAATTATGGTACACTGCTTCTGCAGACTCATTGTATAAGAAAAAGAACTACGTACTGCTGTCCCGTTTTTTTAACATGAGTTAACAGGATCAATGAAAGTAGCTGATGCATATTTTTAAGAGATTAAATGTCAAACTCTGCAATTACCTCCATTAACCGTGCTTTGCACTTAGCTGCTACTTGCTTGGCCAGCCTGTCCAATGTCAAACCGATAGAAAGGCCAAATGCCTCATTTTCTGTCATTTTTTCCTTTAGGTGGCTCAGAAGCTGCTGGTCAAAATCATCATTCTTTTTGCGCTTTTTCGGAACACTTGAAGGCACAGTCCCAACACAAGTGCGTCGATCAGCCTGTAGAGAAACCGGTTCAACGCTGTACTGGTCCGCTTGGCCTGCTTGCTCCTGGTCGAAGCTGTCCTCAGAGGGCAACGGAGACACACTGGCGGTGCCGCACATGGTATTCAGCAGCTCCTCCGCCGTGCTGTCCTGGCTGGTCGCTCCTTCTTGCGAAGCACGCACGTTCGATACGGTTCTAAATAAGGAAAATTCGGGCCAGAAAGGTAGAAACATTGTTGAATGTCGTGGTCTGGTCAGCATTTCAACCATTTACTCTGAGCCACAGCGCAGGTTTAATATCTCCCCCACCCTTCATTTGAGGGCAGGTAAAACTGGCGCGTCACAGACACTTCAAGGGACTGCAATATGATAGTCTTTTGACTCATACAAATGCATTGTGCTGGTATGGGTGGTTGCCATAAATGGCATGTCAATAGACTATCGTGTCATAGGAGCAGCTCAAAATATTCAGAAAGCTTTAGAAATATTTGCGAGCACGCTTGCCAAGAGTGTGCTTTCACAAAAGCAGACAACTCGAATTCCAATGTTATCGTCACGTAAGCAGCATAAAAAACATCTGAATGTCTAAAAGTCACATATCAATACAGTTCTTACATGATAATTTCATTGTTATAAAGGCGTTATTCTGACACAATAAAATTAAAGCTTACTGCGCGACACACGACCTCTAGATGAAGCAATGCAACTGTTTAACAGTTGTCAGAATATGACGCGTTCTAGCGCAAGCAATAAAACAAAAATCCTGTCACTGCTCATTACCTCAGCCGTGTACTGATTGTGTCGAGACACGCAGAGATAGCCGTCGCGTTTCAGTAGTGTCGTTGACGACAAAATCAGCCGCCTTCTTCAAAGCTGTAGGCCAGAATTCACAGATGTAAGTTATATAAATAGGGTTCCCTGTGTTCTGTATCGCAAAAACATCAACGCGCCTCCCCCCCCCCCCCCCAAAAAAAAAAATGTAGAAAAAAAGAAATTGAAGGACGAAATCGAGGGCCCCTTTAAAACGCTCTATCATTCACGAGACGAAAAATAAACTACAAATATCGGATAACAGCCGGTAAACGGCAAATTTTTGTAAGTGAAAAAAAAATCCGCGTAATTTTCTCAGAAATAAGCACCGAAAACTTCGACCTCTAGCTAAAAGGCTGCGAAAGGGCAATGGGTTCTTGATCGTAAGTAACATTCGCGCAGCGACCGAGAAATGTGGCAAAAGTACTCCCAAAGTATTCACTAAAGTACTCACGGTCTCATACGCCCGCAGTCCTTGTAAAATTCCATTGCGGAGAGGAACTCCCACGTGCGCTTGGCTACATACCCGGACCCGCTCCTCTTCGTCTGCTCGATTAACTTTCTTTCTCGGTTGAAACGGTCTCGCAGCCTCTTCCATAATTTCAGGCACTGGTCAACTAACGCAGAAAAAAGGGCGACAAGAATTGGACAAGCTACACTGCGACAACTGTCCGCTATAACTAAAAATGAATGTGAAATGCAGCTTACCTGTGGCGAGACCGCACTGCTTTCGTATAGCTTCCCATGCGTTGTTCTTCCGCTCAGTGTCGCGGTAGTCCATTCGTTTCACATCATACACACATGGATGGCTGCGAATTCCTTCCAGCAGGCGTTCAATAAGTGCATCCTCACTTGCGCTGTCATCGTCCACGGACGTTGTGAAAACCACAGCCGCACTTTCACTGCGAGCGCCACAAGCCGCCATTTTGCCTTTCTGCCCGCTGCCCCTACAGCGCGCAGTGCATTCTGGTCTAGCGGCAGCCGCGTGAAATAGAACATGTTCTATCTCCGCGCCGGCTACGCCGTGACGCCAGACTGTAGATGGTGCACTTTTGAGCGGCGTTGCTTAACCGCGACGCGCGTGGCCGCGCGCGCGCGTTACGCCGGACTATATCTTGGCCTGCGCGCGTCCCCCGCACGCTACCGCTCGGGCATACGGCGCGCGGCGATGATGTTATCTATACGGAACCTCATGGCGACGGCGACGGCGACGGCAGAAATCCAGTTTAAGGGTCCATATAATTGCTATCGCAATAAAACGTTGCGAGGCGAGAAGGTGGGTACGGTTTCCGACGCTGCTCGACGAGTGTCCCATTCTTATCTCGTCGAAAACCTCCGAGCAGCCGCAGTGAGTTTCGTGGAGGCGCAGTGGGCGCTGTGGGCGGTGCTCTTTTGTCGTCTGCTACCGTCTGCTGCCGCGCTTCGGATAGTAGAGAAGCAAGCCGATCACGCCTTTTTAATGTTGGCCGCATGGCCGCACACTGATAGCCAGTCATTGTAAAGCTGAAGGAAAGTTAGACGAGGCAACATATTACAAAGCAGGTATTTTTGCCGTTTCAGCTTAAAGACAAACAGGATCATTTTTTTACAGATGTTTCTTTGTGGCACAGCTATATTAGAGAATAATTCTCCGTGTGTAGTGGCCATCTCATTTGTACTACTGCATATTCGTGTCGCTGCAGTGCGTAGGCTGCACAAATAATCCACAAGCGCCTTGAACGAGCATATTAATTTATAAAGAGCTATCACACGAGCTATCGTTGAATCATAGAAATCGACGGGCACAGTAAACACTTTTTGAGGCGGCCAAATCTTTATGAAACGATAAGGGAAACAAGAGACGGCACGGTCATTGCTGCTGGTGTTAAGGGCATTTATCTGACTATACATCAATCCAGTCACTTTCCTTCCAGCTGGAAGGAAAATTTCTGCTTTCAAATACGAAATACGCGAGCTGCTTGCTTCACGACGATCAGAAGCATGGCAGCTGACCGTAGCAGACGACGAAAGAGCACCGCCCACAGCGCTCACTGTGCCTGCGCGACACTAAAGTCCTTTACGCGACACTCGTTGCGGCCGCCGACCCGCGGTGGTGCCGAGCAGACGCCACGCGCTCCGGTGTTCCCTTCAACAGTGGACCCCTCTGTATATACGTGTCAATACCCTCCCCTTAAACAATATTTTCCCGATGCTACAAACACGAAAGCGAAAACAAAACCACGCGTACAGAAAGAAAAAAAAAGACAATAACAACGCAACAAAGTATCTAAGTTCATCATCGGGCGTAGAACGGCTTACGACGCACCACGTGGATGACTTCAGGTCGTGCCCGGCGCCGCTGTGATTGCAAAATGCCGTCTAGCACGACCTCATAGTCCAGTGCGCCAATACATCGGATCATCTTATATGGTCCGAAATAGCGACGTAACAGTTTCTCACTAAGTCCTCGTCGACGTATCGGAGTCCAGACCCAAACATGGTCGCCGGGCTGGTACTCGCCGTAGCCTCGCCGAAAATTGTAGTGTCGGCTGTCGGTCCTCTGCTGGTTCTTGATTCGCAGGCGGGCGAGCTGTCGACCTTCTTCAGCACGCTGCAAATAGGTGGCAACGGTGGCAACGCCGAGATTTTCCTCGTCGGTGACGTCCGCTAGCATAGCGTCAAGCGTCGTTGCCGGGTTCCTTCCGTAGACCAGGGGCGCGATCTTGTACGCGTTCCAAAATGGAACGGAGGCGTTCCGTTCCATCGAGCCGCACACGATTGGTCAGTTTGAACGTCGCGGTTGAAATTGACCAATCGTGTGCGGCTCGATGGAACGGAACGCCTCCGTTCCATTTTGGAACGCGTACAAGATCGCGCCCCAGGTAGAACGGCGCCATGTACGTCGTTTCTTTCTCGGCCATGTTGTATGCGAAGGTCACGTGCGGAAGGATGGCATCCCACGTCTTGTGTTCGACGTCGACGTACATTGCCAGCATGTCGGCGATGGTCTTATTTAGGCGCTCGGTGAGGCCATTCGTCTGCGTGTGGTAGGCGTCGGTCCGGCGATGGCTTGTCTGGCTGTATCGCAGGATGGCTTGAGTTAGTTCTGCCGTAAAAGCCATACCTCTGTCGGTGATAAGAACTACTGGGGCACCGTGACGCAGGAGGATGTTCTCAACGAAGAATCGGGCTACCTCGGCGGCACTGCCTTTGGGCAAGGCTTTTGTTTCGGCGTAGTGGGTGAGGTAGTCCGTAGCTACGACGATTCATTTATTCCCGGACGTCGACGTCGGAAAAGGCCCCAATAAGTCCATCCCGATCGGCTGGAACGGTCGGCGAGGTGGCTCGATCGGCTGTAGAAGTCCGGCTGGCGTTGTCGGCGGTGTTTTGCATCGCTCACAGTCTCGGCATGTCCTTACGTAATGGGCGACATCGGCAGAGAGGTGAGGCCAGTAGTATATTTCTTGTATCCTCGCAAGCGTGCGGGAAAAACCGAGGTCTCCAGCCGTTGGGTCGTCATGGAGAGCTTGCAGAACCTCTGAACGCAATGCTGAGGGTACCACGAGGAGGTAGTTGGCTCGGAGAGGCGCGAAGTTCTTCTTTAGGAGAATGTTGTTTTGCAAAAAAACGACGCCGTTCCTCGCCTGAACACCTTCGGCACAATGATGGTCTTGCCTTTCAAGTAGTCTACAAGGCTCCTTAGTTCCGGGTCGGCTCGCTGTTGTTCGGCGAATTCGTCGGCACTGATGGGTCCCAAGAAAGTGTCATCCTGGTCGTCCTGTGGCGGTGGATCGACGAGGGCGTGAGACAAACAGTCAGCGTCAGACTGCTTTCGCCCGGACTTGTAAACGACGGTGATGTCGAATGCTTGAAGTCTCAGACTCCATCGTGTGACGCGACCTGAAGTATTCTTCAGTTAGCTAGCGAACACACGGTGTGGTGGTCGATCACAACTTTGAAGGGCGTGCCATAGAAGTATGGGCTAAACTTTGATGTAGCCCAGATGATGGCGATGCACTTATTTTCCGTGGTGGAATAATTTGCTTCCGCCTTCGACCGCGACCGGCTAGCGTAACTTACAACCCCTTCTGGTCCGTCAGTCCTCTGCACAAGCACGGCGCCGACTCCTACGCAGCTTGCGTCGGTGTGGACTTCGGTATCGGAGTTTTCGTCGAAATGCGCAACTATTGGCGGCGATTGCTGGCGTCGCTTCAGTTCTTCAAGTGCTTCGACTTGCGGCGTCTGCCACTTGAACTCGACGTCGCCCTTCGTGAGGTATGTCAGTGGCTCGGCGATCCGTGAAAAGTCATTGACGAAGCGCCTGTAATAGGTGCACAGTCCAAGAAATCTACGCACTGCCTTCTTGTCGGCGGGCGGAGGAAAGTTGGAGATGGCCGCAGTTTTCTGAGGGTCAGGGCGCACTCCTGGCTTGTCGTTGACGTGGCCCAAAAATAAGAGCTCCTCGTATGCGAAGCGGCACTGTTCTGGCCTGAACGTGAGTCCGGAGGTTTTGGTTGCTTGAAGAACTGTTTCAAGGCGCCGCAGATGTTCTTCGAAGCTTGAGGCGAACACAACGACGTCGTCGAAATTGACGAAACAAGTTTGCCACTTCAAGCCTGCCAGTACTGTATCCATGACGCGTTCGAAAGTCGCAGGTGCCGAGCTAAGACCAAATCACATGACCTTGAACTCGAACAGTCCCTCTGGTGTTATAAAGGCAGTCTTCTCCCGGTCCCTCTCGTCGACTTCGATTTGCCAGTAGCCGGTTTTGAGGTCCATCGACGAAACATACTTTGCGTTGTAGAGTCGATCCAAGGTGTCGTCAATCCGTGGGAGAGGGTATACGTCCTTTTTCGTGATTTTGTTGAGGCGACGATAATTGACGCGGAAACGTAGGGTTCCATCCTTCTTCTTCACTAACACCATGGGGGACGCCCACGGACTCTTGGATGGCTGGATGATGTCGTCGCGCAGCATTTTGTCGACTTGTTGCCTTATGGCCTCATGTTCGCACGCCGAAACTCGGTACGCGCTCTGACGGAGTGGGTGGACATATTCGTCGGTTATGATGCGGTGCTTGGAGACAGGGGTTTGTCGAACTTTTGATGACGACGAGAAGCAGTCCTTGTATTGCAGGAGCAGAGCTTTTACAGTTCTTTGTAATGATTGGGAAGGTTCTGATTGACGTCGAAAGTTGCTTCAGGTACTACAGTCGTCGTCGCAAGTGCACTAGAATCCGTGAAGGCGAAAGCACTGCTGGCTTGTACTATTTCGTCGATGTAGGTCGTGGTGTCTTTGTTAATGTGCTTGTATTCGTGGCTGAAGTTCGTGAGCATCACTCTTGCTTTCCCTTCACGTAGCTCAGCTATGCTTCTATCGACGCAAATTTCACGGTCGAGCAGTAAGTGATGATCGCCCTTGATGACGCCCTTTATGTCTGCAGGCACTTCTGTGCCGACGGAAATCATTATGCTGAAGCGAGGCGGAAAGGTAACTTGTTTGTTCTTCAAGCACATTCAAGGCATGGTAATTGATGTTTGTATTCGGCAGTATCGCTTTGTGGGTTGAAAGCGTTATCGACTTGGACCTTAAGTCTATGACTGCACCATGTTGGTTTAGAAAGTCCATGCCTAGGATGACGTCCCTGGAGCAGTGCTGCATGATTACGAAGCTCGCCGCGTAAGTGCGATTGTGAACAGTGACTCGCGCTGTGCACATTCCATCGGCGTTATTAGGTGGCCTCCTGCTGTCCGGATATCGGGTCCTTGCCAGGCCGTTTTCACCTTCTTCAACTTGGCGGCGAACGGGCCACTGAAGACGGAATAGTCGGCTGCAGTGTCGATGCGAGCGGTGACATTATGACCATCGATTAGCACGTCTAGGTCGGTAGATCGTCGTCTGGCGTTACGGTTAAGTCGTGGCATCGGATCACGACTTCGTCGGCTTGCTCCGCTGCTACTACGTCGCGTCGGCAGGTCTTCTTTCGGCGGCGAAGTGTTCTCGTCAAGGCTCTTGCCAGGTGGTGTGCTGATACCCCGTCGTGATGATTCGCGAATCTTCTTCGTCGGCGGCGGAGGATCTTCGGAATTGCTTCGTACAGCAACCGCATCTCCATCGGTTGCTGCTTTTAGTTTCCCGGATAGGGGGGTCACGGACCGGCCACGGGCGGGTCCAGTGTATGGTCGGCGCTGCGGCGACAGGTAGCGTCCTGGCGATGGCGAACGCGAAGTGCGTCGGGGTCTCCGCGGCGTTCCGGCGATGTAGTCAGCGATGTTACGTGGCCGCTCGCCTAGCTGTGGACGTGGCGCGTTGACGGCGAACCCTCGTAGGCCCATCTCGCGATATGGGCATCGGTGGTAGACATGGCCGGCTTCCCCGCAGTGATAGAGCGGGCGGTGGTCGGGGGCGCGCCAAATGTCCGTCTTTCTCGGGTAGCTCCGCTGAGCGACGGGCGGGCGTGCTAGCCGCGGCGGCGGCGTTGGGCGACGGAACTGCGGCGTTACGGGGCCCTGGCGCGAGCGTGGAGGGGTCCTTGACGGCGAGAAACGGCGGCGTAGGTCATCGCTTCCGGCTGCGGTTGAAGCGATGCCGGAATTTCTGGCACTTGCAGTGACCGCTGAATCTCTTCTTTAACTATGTCAGCGACCGAAGACACCTGAGGCTGCGACCTTGGGAATAACTTCTGCAGCCCTTCTCGTACGAACGCTCTGATTGTTTCTCGCAGGTCGTCGGCGCCTAGCGCTTGAGCTTCGGCATAGTTTGTCAGCGCACGGCGGTTGTATTGCCTGGCTCGCATTTCAAGCGTCTTCTCGATCGTTGTGGCATCCGAAGCAAATTCTGCGACATTCTTGGGCGGGTTACGCATCAATCCGGCGAATAGTTGTTCTTTGACGCCCCGCATCAAGAAACGAACTTTCTTTTCCTCGGATATGTCGGAGTTGGCGTGGCGGAAGAGGCCAGTCATCTCCTCCGTGAAGATCGCGATTTTCTCGTTCGGTAATTGCACTCTGGTTGGTTTCTAAAAGAACTTCATCCCTTTCCTTTCGTACGACAATCGCAATCGTGAAGGTCCTTACGAAGTTCTCACGAAATAGGTCCCAAGTTCTCTCTGTTCTCAAACCAGGTCCGAGCAGCGTCATCCAACGAAAAATAGACATGGCGCAGATTGTCGTCGTCGCTCCATTTGTTGAACGTCGCGGTCCTCTCGTATGCCTCCAGCCAGGTTTCGGGATCTTCAGCCGATAATCCACGGAAGGCCGGTGGCTCCCGAGGTTCTTGCAGCAGGATGCGGGACGCTGGAGCTGCCGTGGGGGTCGTTGACTTGGCCTTGATCGCTGTGGTCTTCTCGGGCAGAAGTCCGTAGTGCGGTAGAAGTCCTTGCTGCCTGCGGCTAGCTCTCTGGTCCTTGGCGATGTTGGTGTTGTCCTCCGGTTTCGGGTTTGGATCACGGCTTTGTGGGGGCGTTCGCTGCATGAACGCACTAGCAACTCCACCAGATGTCACGTAGTAGTGACGCTGAAGAAAAAAGTCGTAAAACTGTGTATGACGAAACCGATTCTTTAGTGGGCGACCCTGTGCCCACAAAAGCTAGCCACACTCGAAGCACAACGATAGCGGCGAACACAGTCGGCGATCGTCGAAATCTGATCAGTGGCGAAACGCGTCGGCTTTTATACATGAGCCATCGAAGGTTCCAGGTTAATCCCTGGTACCCGCGTGTCTTCCAGAAAGTTTTAGACAATTCGCTTCGCTCACACAATGAGATTACATGAGCGTCGGTGACAGGAGACAACGAACAGAAGCATCGATAACGTTCGAGAAACTTCCGTTACTTGCAGGCGCGTCCTGCGCCTAGCGATAACGTTTAACAGCCGGTGAAAAGCGGTCACCGGTGAAAGGATAAACATGTACAGTCGCGGCCACTGTTAGAGGGAACGCGGCACGCGTGGCCGCTCTCTTCGGGCCACCAAGCGGGCGCCGCGCGAAGTATTGCGGCGCAAGCGCAATCAGCGCCAGAGGTGGAGTTGGCTGCGCGTCGTCTGCTACGGTGCCTCCCACTTCGCCGCACGCGCTCTGGTTCAAAATACTGTAGCTATAGAGCTCGATAGAAAGTATTTGAACTGCGTTATCTGGGCGCGCCGTTCATGCTACACCCAGTATTCGGCTTCGAATTTCAGACGTTCGTTTTCGTCGCAAAATGAAGTTGGTCTCTGAAATTTCACTTGGTTACAAAAGGAAATAGAGCACGTGGCATAAGATTAACAGCGTGTGCCTTGGATGCTTCACATGTCAAACAGCGCAATTAGGCGACGAAAGTTACGCCCACTTTTGATAAAACTCTGCTCGTTATGAGTTTAAAAGGGGCTGCATGTGTTCTTAGTGTGGCATTTCGTCAAAGCAATACCTTCCGGCATGGCCAGAGTTCCTGAGAATGAGCAATGGGAAATCGTCGAGCTCTATTTCAAGGGTAGGTCGCAGCGAAAAATCGCCGAAGCGATGGGAAGAACGCTCAAGACAGTCAACAGGATCGTAAGAGCATTTAAATCTTGCCGCCGGATCAAGGATGCTCCGCGGAAGCCGAGGTCTCGAGTTACGACTGAACAAGAGGATGCTTGGATCGTTGCGGCGGCAGCCGTGAAGCCAGGTCTCTCTGCTCCGAAAATCAAAAATACCCTCGACTTGAGAGCATCCGTGACAACGGTCAAGCGACGCCTCCGGGAAGCGGGTCTGAAGAGCAGGATTACAGCCCTAAAGCCTCTTCTTCGCGCTCAGAACAAAGAAAAATGGCTGCAGTTTTCTCGACAGCATGCGAAAGGTTCAACTGAGGAGTGGAAGCAAGTCGTCTTCACAGACGAGTGCACGTTCACTACATCGTGCGATCAGCAAGCCCGTATTTAGCACCCTGACAACACCCGGTAAGCTACACGAGAATGTGTTTTTGCAAACGTGCTTTTTGTAAGAAAGAAATGTGCTTCCAGCATGGGCTTCCAATTTTGTACTGTGAATACGTACTGTGAATCTCGTGACTCCCGGATGCTTTCGTTTTCATGACGATTATTGATTATGAGGTTTAACGGCCGACGCTACACAGGCGATCCGAGGGGGGCTCCGGATTAACTTTGACCACCTAGGAATCATTAACGTGCACCGAAATCGTTTAGAAGAACGCAATGACGAATTATGAGACTGCGGTTAATCGTAAAGGCATTTCAAACACTGCACGTGTAAAAATAGCGTGAACAAGTTCGTAACGGCTTCGGCTATCTGAACGTTTCCTTATTTTATGCGTTCACAATCGGTAGTCTAGACACCAAAATGTTCTTTTCTTTTTTTCCTTGATGCAGGTACCAGCCAAACTTCTTACAAAGAGTCTCGAAAAGCGGAAGGTCAACTGTAAGTGTCTGGGGCATGATCACAAAAGACGGTCTTGGACCTCTTGTGATAATCGACGGCAAGTTCACAGCGAACAAGTACTGCGAAATTTTGACCACAGTGGCCCATCGTGAACTTGCAAAGGTGCACTTCTCCGGGGCTGGTCCTGTATCCCAACACGACCGTTCGTCTGTGCACACTTCGAAGAAAGTTGAAGCCCTACTACGCCAGCTCAACATCGCTGTTTTAGAGTGGCCGCCCCAGTCACCAGACTTCAATATTATTGAAAATATTTGGGGCCAAATGAAAGCGGCACTCGCATCCAAGCACCTCCATGGAATGTCAAGGGACAGCCTTTGGAGAGCAGTCCACGCTGAATGGGAACGCCTTAAGCTGGATGCCACCCTTGTGGATTCGTTATACAGTTCCCTGCCACGTAGGATGGCTGCCGCGATTGCCTCCGGGGGAGATGCAACCAGGTACTAAAATGCGCCTTCGTCAATGGTTCGGACATTGCCCCCTGCTGCCTCGATTGTCTCCGAAAGGAAGGAGACCATCATCTAAGCTTCATTTGCAGCCGTGGTCTTGGCTTCATCGTATATACAATAAATCTAAAGCACAGATTTATCAATATCTATTATTTGTCGTGTGATTTTTTTACTTCCTTAGCATGCCAATTCTGAAACCCACCCTCTGTGATCAAAGGGAACTTTTAGAAGTAAAAGGCGCAGTTAATATTTAAGCGTACAGCATGCCTGCGCGCTTTCATAACTGATTTATAATAGTATCTATTGACAGGGTTTGTGTATTCCAAAGTACGCGCGCAATCTAGGTTTCACCGCTCGAGGCGAAGTGGGAGGCACCGTAGCAGACGACGCGCAGCTAACTCCGCCTGTGGCGCTGATTGCGCATGCGCCGCAATAGTTCGCACGGCGTCCGTCGTGGCGCTCCGCGGAGCGTGGTCACTAAAGCCCCTTGATGTTAGAAAGTAGCGACACTCTCCCCCACGCGCGCGCTTTCCTCCTCAATTCTCCTCGGATTTCTCCCCCTCACCGGGCCGGCGCGGCGCTGAACCCTCCAGTGGCTCGCTGCAGCCGCATTAGAATCAATGCGCGCGCTTGTTTATTCGGCCCTTTGAAGCGTTGTATGGGAATTTATCCCTTGTGAAATTGTCCTGACGAAAGTACGTTTCCGATAGAACGTCGTGCCATTTTTTAGGACGCTTCGATAAATACAAGCGGAAGCGCTCCGAAAAAATGAGTACCAAGCAGTGGCTGAGCTGTTTGAGGCTGTTGACGTAATTAGACCGAAGAAAAAGTTCGCGAAGAACTGTCGCTTTCATTCACAAGTGTACACTCGCTCATTTACCACGCAAGAAACTCTGAGCGATACTGACCCTTCTCGCAGAGCAGTTTACTTTAGAGAGACGAGATGGCGCTCACGGCGGCGCGCCATATCTCTCCTCAGCGACCGTAGTTCACGCGACCGCGCACTAATACGAAACCATTACCGCTTCTACCTTGCTTCTGTGCGATCAGCTGTCGCAAATGCAACTGAGTTTTCGCTAACACACTGTGCTCCAATCATGCTAGGTTGAATCATGTGGATTGAAGACGCGTGCAGTAGTTGGCTGCAAAAATAGTGACTGGCATGTTAAGGAATAGAATGAATCTGTGTGTCCAAGTTCACGTACCGCTGCTGCAACTGTCCGAACGTGTTACCGGCACTTCGTGATGTACGGCTTTCCACGAGGATACAGAAATTTGCTCATCCGCGAGCATTGTATCGCTAACCTTCAAAGAAAGGGCTTCATCCCCACAACATCGGCAACAGTGAGTACCACTCGGTAAACAATGGCAAAGGGAGTAGCACCGCTTCCTGTCACAGTAAGTTTCGCGCTCGTTATCTATACACATCTGTCCCAAATGGCAGGAAAACTTACGCCCACGCCGACGTATCAAGAATAAGTGAATGGGCGCACACTTGAATATATGCGCACTGTATTGCGCACAATAAATGACGGACTACACCTATGGCGCACGAATGGTCGAAACTGAATGTTCCGTGATGGTCCACAAGAGTAAGCGAGTTACTAGCTGTAATATATACTTGCTACAAGGTACCCAATGTACAAAACAGCTACGTTTCAAGCCTTCTGCGCAGAAAGAGCAAATCTATCGGAATTCAGCACACCCGCGAGCGATTAGGCAGAAAATAATCTGATAGTGGCCGCACTGAGGAACTTCACTGAGTCAGAAACTGACAAGCCACTGCTTCAAAATATTTGCCGAATAAAGAACAAAGAGAAAAACGCACTAAGACTCACTGAATTCATGAGCGGAATGTTTGGATAGCTTGGAATACATATTTAGCCCCGCTTTTAGAGCAAGCACCATATATGCCGCTTGTGCCGTTTGGACATAGCTTGATCAGCTCCGAAAGCGCTTTTGCATGTTCTCTAAGCTGTAATCAAAGCTTCGTATCGTCCACCTAGTCACCGTGTACGATATCTCCGAAAACAGAGGTTTTCTACGCCGCGCCGGCGTCATACACTTCCATTGTAAACAAGGAGGCAACGGGGGCAGTTGAGGCAAGCAATGGACGTGTCACCACGTGATCAAACATGGCAGCGCCCACGGGATCACCGCGAAAAGGGTCAATAATGTTGCCTCCTCTGTGTTTTCTGCAGAGATAGCTGTTATGGGCTCACGCCCTTAGTCGATTTGGTGTAGGCTGCGTTCCGTCACTTTAATCCTTAAATGCTTTGTGAGAAAATGACGCAGAACATAAAGAAAAAAATGTCAATGTGGCACAAGGATTCGAACTTACGACCAAACGATTCCCTTAAGAGTTCCTCTTTTAGCCTAGGTGCTCCTTAGACAAGCTAGACGCCCTCAAGTGTATATTGAAAAGAACATGGCATTTAGTTTGTTCACGCTTGAGAACATAGTGACATAATCTCGACCGGGTGAGGTGGGTCGTCACCGCAGGAATCAGGAGACGGCGATGAAGGCGGGCATCGTGATGATGAAAAAAAAAAATTTGAAAAGATTGTATTCACTTCATTGGCACATGGTTTTGACTCTATCTGAGTCTCGAGCGGTTCTGCTTAACACGGGGGCCAGGACGGCCTTAAATAACCCCTCGTGGTCTTGTGGTAGCCGATGTCTCCTTCGGGGGAAATTGTGGAAGTGTCAGTCCTCTGTCGGGTGGTCATGTTGACGACCTCCTCCCCCTCGGGTCCTCTTGCTTGGTAGCTCGGCTTTTGCGTCTGCTCAGGTCGTAGAGGTGTGACGCTTTCTCGGGAATGAAGGGGATTATCTCGTCACGGGAAAGGCGCTCGGGCTTGTTTCCCACATTTGAGAGGTACAGTTTCCATGAAGATCATAACTGCCTCTTGGGGATGAAGATAATTGCCCCGACACGGGAACGTGCGCGGGTTTGGTTTCCCACAACTGAGAGGCAGAGTTCCAAGCCGATCATAACAATAGTAGCAGACATGATGTATAAGATTACCTCAAGGAATAACATAAACGCCGTATAAGACTTGTGAAATCTCAAAAGAGAGCAAGATCTCATCTAACAAGTGGGGACATCCCTATTTTATTTTATTGTACGTTTGCGCTTGCTCGCTAAATTATGTTCTACACTTAAACTGCGTAGTAACCGCTCGTTACCTCGAAAAGTCATTGCAGCGGCGCAAACATTGCCCTTTTAGGATAACGTTTCTTTTGTCTACATTTTCTTGCCTGCAATGGTATGTCTTTCAGGTGCTTTCGCTTCAGTATATTTTACGGTGCCTCACGACAATGGTGTCTGCACCGTTGGATAAAATTTAAGATTTTCTTGTTATTTCCACATTTCTAGCCTTCCTACGTTCAAGCTCCCAGGAATGCGGTGAATTTGCATGCAACATTTTCTTTCTGTCGTACATAAACACGGTATATCTTTTATATGATAATACGGCGGTGATATCGATTTCCCTACTGTTCTTTTGTGTCCGCGTTTGTGCCTGTGTGCGCCAGCGTTCCGCGTTCTTGTGTCCAAGTCAAAAGGGTGCAACATAAGCCGTCGGCTGAAGCAAATCCGCGTGTTCACGACCGCGCCCCCGTTTGTTGACAGGACGCTGAAAAAAGGAACGTCAGGACGTCAGTCGCATCGTCTTTGCGGGCGAAATGTGAACGCCTGCTACGCGTTGCGCATAAACGAAGCGTTGTTTTGTGTCGGCCACTCAGAACGCGTTCACATCGCACGGCTGCACCCCGTAATTTTTGAGGGCGAAAGGAGCATGCGTGGCGACATAGAACTGATAACACGCTTTCGAAGAATGCTCGCCACGGAGACGTTCAGATACCATGGATGATTCATCTGGTGACATGGAAAAGAAAACAAAAAACAAATTGTAGACCCTGCCTCGTCTGGCCAAGCCGAGTGATGCTCCTTGGGATCTGGAGGCATTTTGTCCTTAAATGAAAACCTTGTCATGTTTTGCTGCTTCAAACTTGTTTTGGTCGATGATCGGTAAAAACGAGCCCTGCACAGCATGACGCGCATTGACAGTCGTACTAACGTAGGTGATTATTTGCTGCCAAATTCTTCTGTTCTTATTTTATTCTGATAAAGTTTAGGAAAACGACCGGTATAGCAGATATACTGCTGAGTCATTGCATTTGGATTGCAGGAAGAGGTCCTTTTGCCCGAATGCTCGTTGTCCTTGGGCTCCAAATCACGTCTGAGAACAATCGGAAATTTGGCTTATTTTGAATATTCAACTAAGGGCGCATAATTTATTGGCGCAAATCGAATGGTAGCGAAGTAGTCATACAATAGAAACATTTTTAAATACAGCCTGATTCGTGATATTAATCTGAAAACGTGCTACGATATGTTTCCATTCCGCTTAATTTTTATTGTTGTGAAAGAGGGAAGTTCTTTCGGCAAATAGGGGCATGAGTACCACTGTATATGTTTAACGTTTTGGTTTTAAAGTCTCGAATATCGCTCCGGTTTGGGGCTCATGCAAACTGGCTGAGGCTTAATTGATTACTGCGATGGCGTTAAGGTCCCCGTGTCGCAGAAAATGCGGTGTCGGCGTCGCCGGCGTTGTTTGTTAGAGAACATTATATTTAGGTAATGTATATGCCACGCCTTGCTATATGACATGCGGTCTATGCGGGTTATATTTCCACACCATTCTATACCTAAAGTTGCTCATACCTTGCCTTACATCCTTGACAATGTTATTCCTATAAATGTTTATAATGACAGCCCACAAACAAATGTCATGAAACAAAACAACGACAGCGCACGTAGTTTATGTAAAATCTGGTCAGACCGAAATATTAAAAGTGCGAAACAATAACAAAAACCTGATAATTATACGCATTTGTTTTTTTGGCACGGCTGTGCGCAACCTACAGGATCGGCCCATGCATGTTCCGTGTTTCTACCAGAAAGCTCGCCTTCGTGCATAGCGTTCACCGCCAGCGTTTGCCGGTAAACATTACGGTTACATTTTATATCTGCAGTTTTCAGGAAGTGTGAGAAGCAGTCAGGGATCTTTGAATACTATAGCGTACCACTCTTAAAGGCGAAGCTTAAGCCTCCTCCAATCTTTCCCTGCATTTTTGTATGAGCTAAAGAGAAGAACTTAACGTTTATCTAGTGGAACCTTGTGAATGAAATGACTTATCGCGTAACCGTTGTTTTTCATTACAAGTCACGGCTGGGTTCCCAGCGCAGTGTGAACGAATTAATACAACGATATACTTGGAATTGGGGTAGCAGCTATAGGATCTTTCCAAAGGATTTCTTCGAAAAGCAGACTTCACCGTCCTGCATCCCCTGGTGGTTATTTCACAATCAAGATTCGGGAACATTGGAAAAGAAATATTTAGAAATCCGCGCGTTTCATTTTCTATTAGAAATTACAAACAATGAGAATGGCCTCTGCAAATACAAGTCTTCTGTACGGAATGTTCGGACACTGGGGTTCTCGTTCCTGCAATAGCTTCATCAACTCCAGTCACCCCCCCCCGCCCTCTAAGTTCTCAGGAGGCCGTGTGTGCAATGGTATTATTATTATTATTATTATTATTATTATTATTATTAATATTATTATTATTATTATTATTATTATTATTATTTATGTATGCATTTATTCATTTGATTTGAAAACATAGATACACTCGACCGGAAAGAGAAAGCGAGGAGCAGGCTGGCAACTGCCACCGGAAGGGGCCAAAGTTTGCCTACTCTTCCTAAAGGAGGATAGACACATAGAAATGGAAGATAGGAGGAAAGAGGAAAGAAAGAGCGATATGACAAATCTCAAAGAATAAAGCAGAAAACACAGTACACGTTACACACAGTAGGGCCGGTCAATACAGGTCACGCTATTAAAAAAACGTTAAACAGAAGGAACAGTCCCTGAGTTACAAACGTGAACCTAAGTTAGGGTATTATCGAAACGTAAGGAGAGCGCGATGAGGGTGATAAGTGTCTAGACGCACAACTACTGGGGTACAAACGTTCATCTAGTCTCGAACACCGTAGGCCAAGGAGTTGATAGTCCCTCACTAACGATATGCGCTGCGCAATGAGAGTGGGACACTCCAATATCAGGTGCTGAATTGTCTCGCAGCAACCGCAAGACGTACACGATATACTGGATACACATCCTTGTCTTTATAAACGTTCGCACACGTTCACCCAGTGAACCCTTAGCTTCAGTAGTTGCGCTGTGGCGCGACGAGGCAAGCCTCGACCGCGAATACGGGGCGAGAACTTTCCATTCGCGACGGGCTGGTTTGGATGCTTCTTGAGTAGGTTGCGACGAATCAGCAGCTGAGTATCATCAAGTTTGCAAAAAATTTCAGGGCAGGCACCTATACATACGTACATGCGCATGGACGCGTGTATGTATTCTACAATGCGTTTTTCATGCAGTGACTGGTTATGTCCCCCTTTTTTTTTGTACATAGGCTATGGCATCTGTTCTAAGCGTCCCTTTACCGACGCGTGAGTGCCCAGGAAGCACACCAACTTTTTCTTTGTTTCGTTTGAATTCGTCCAGGCAAAGGATTAGACGACACAGCTTGTCTGACAATTTCGAGAAAGCCAACAAACATTAGTGCAGTGGTTTGGTCGGCAGGTTTTTCGTCGTTTTTTTAAAATGTGGCTGACATTTACGACCATTTCTCAAAACTCTTTTTATGTGAGGGTGAGTTTGCCGCTGTTTTGGATTGTGCCATCATATAACTGCACGAACGGGGCAATACGAGGTTACTTAAAAAAAAAACTGCTCAGCAATAGAAACAATAGAAGAGCCACGGGAGAAAATGATGACGTCAGCACTGGTTTCGATATGTTGTACTATTATAGAGGGAGTTAACTAAATCAATCAAACATATAAGAACAAAGGAAGTTAAAACAAAATTCGAAGCACTTCTTATGAGCTGTGAATGTGAAAAGCATTAATGTTTCGTGCTGTCTGGAGCGATGCTTTCTTCAGCTCCGCTTTGTCGAACGGCTTCGTCTTCTTCTCGCTCCAGACGCTTTGCTTGGCGATGCGCTTTTACCTTACGCTTTCGAATGGCTTCGTGCTGTCTGTTGGCGCGCTGCGCCCCTGCTCCTCTCGCCCACCGGTTCTGGTGGGGTTGACGACGATGATCGATTTCGCTGCATGCCTCTTCGCTCGTTTTGCTGAGTTATTCCTTTCCCTTACATCGTCTGCGGTGTACTAGCGTGACCGGCCACGTCTCGCTACTGCCAAGGTTGCAGCCGCCGACGATATAGATGCTTCAGACTCCGTTGCGGGTACGTGCTGCCAGAGCCAGCTAGCAGGCGCAGCCAGCGGTGTTGGCCCGGGCAACACGTGCCGGCTTCCGAGAGCAACAGCGAGGGTGACGTGGCGTTGCGGCGATGCCCTCTCCCTTCCGCAACGCCTGGCATGTTATCGCTGCAGCAGGTGTACCCTTTCGCCCGCTCTGCTACGTCGAGGCACGCTCGTGACGAGGCGTCGCGACCAAAGAGTCTTCAGGTGGCGTTTCGCTGCTACAGACGCCGGCTTTGTCGCTCAGTGTTCTATTTAGCACTATCGCATGAAAAATAAAAAAAAAAGAGCTGAAGGCAAAAAGCTATGGATCCTGAACATGCAACTGAATAAGCAAGCCCTGCGTTTCTTTACTAGTCTAGCGGCTATCATCATCATCATCTTCATCAGCCTGTATCCAAATATCCCTGTCTTGCGCTAGCTGATTCCAACTTGCGCATACCAATTTCCTAACTTCATCACCCTACCTAGTTTTCTGCACTCCTCGACTGCGCTTTCCTTCGCTTGGTATCCATTCTGTAACACTAATGGTCTAACGGTTATCCATCCTACGCATTACATAGCCTACCCAGCTACATTTTTCCCTCCTAACGTCAGCTAGAATATCGGCTATCCAGGTTGTTCTCTGATCCACACCACTCTGTTCCTGTATCTGAACGTTAGGCCTACCAATTTTAGTTCCATCGCTCTTTGTGCAGAACTTAAGTCGTTCTCGAGCTTCTTTGTTAACCTCCAAGTTTCTCCAAGTTAACCTCCAACCCAGCATCTCCACCAATTGAGAAGAGGTTTATTGGAGGTGACCTTCAAGGACGCTAGGAGTTGATGGAACGGCGAGACAGCACGGGGCACCGTCTTCAAGGACACCAGCGACCAGCAGCGCGAGCAGAGGGGGCCGAGCGCTGGCGATGCCACTGGATGAAGGCGCACCTTCTTCTACAGAGCCCCATATGTTAGCACCGATAGAATGCAATGATTGTACACTTTCTTTTCAACTACAAGGGTGAGCTCCCAGTCAGGATTTGGCACTTCCAGCCGTATGCACTCTAGCCCATTTTTATTCATCTGTAAATTCTTTTTCATGATTAGGGTCCCCAGTGAGTATTGAGCGAGATAAACGTACTACTTTAAAGGCTCTAGAGGCTGACTGGCGATCCTGAATTTTGTTTCTTTGCCAAGCTATTGAACATTATCTTTGTCTTCTGCATATTCATCTTCAACCCCACTCTTACACATTCTCGATTAAGGTCCTCAATCATTTGTTGAAATTCGTCCCCGTTATTGCTGAAGAGGACAATGTCATCTGCAAGTCAAAAGGTTGCTGAGATATTCACCGTTGATCCTCACTCCTAAGCTTCCAGTCTAAGAGCTTGAACACTTCTTGTAAGCATGCAGCGAATAACATTGGAGAGATTGTGTCTCCTAGTCGACCCCTTTCTTGATAGGTAACTTTCTACTTTTCTTGTAGAGAACAAAGGTAGCGGTGGAATTCTTGTAAATATTTGCTAAGATATTCACGTATCCCTCCTGTACTCCTTAAATATGCAATGCCTCTATGACTGCTGTTATCTCTACTGTGAAGGCGAAGTGAACTTAGCCGCGCTCGCTCGCAAGGCGGGCGCTGGAGAAAAAGACGACGAAGCATGGAATAGAACAGCGGGCCCTGTGGAACGGGTGCTGTGTCTCTGTCTCCGTTCTTTACAATGGCGCAGTCGACGAAAGCCCACTCTTAAGGCGCTCCAGCCTTCAGCACCGTGCTGCGGAGGTCTTTCGTCCTCCGGCACCTCGCGTTCCAGGGTACTTCCGGCGAGGGAACGCAGTCAACGCTTCCCTTCGGATAGATGCCGCGCCTGGGACTACGTCAACATCTGATCCGCCAAGGCATGCCGTCCAAGCTGCCTTAGACATGGATCCTCACCGTCGTACGTTCCTTCTGCGGCCAGGGAACGCCGTCCACGCTTCCCGTGCTCTCGATCACTGCCCCACGATAGCATCGACAACTCAGCCAACAAGGATGGCCGTTCACACTCTTCTAGCCATGCTTACGGCTACAGTGAGTACCGCGGCCGCCACCAGCTCTGATTCAATGGAGGCCGTTCAGGCTCTCTTGGCCACTGGTCTGGCTGGCGCGAGTACTGGTGCCGCTGCCGCCGCCTCAGGGTACGTGGATTCCGCCCCTGGCTCAACGGGCGACTCAGCCGGCAGCTTGTCCGACGCCATGTGAGCCATCTCGCTGTTGACACACCAGCTCGAGGTTATGACGGACACCTTCGCATCCCTCAGTGGTTTCGCGGTTGCACCTTACATTGAGACAGCGCTTCGTCCCTCCGTCATGATCCGACCTGCCTGCGAACGCCGTCCACGCTTCCCTTGGCGAGACTATCATGCCGCACTACTTCGACTCCTCAGCCAACAATTTATGCCGTCCTAGCTTCCTTGGTGGTAGAACCGGCTGTCGCCCCTACAACGACCGCACTGTCCGTGGACACCGGCCCTAGTTACACAGGAAGCTGGACAAGCACCCTGGCGGAGAGGAGGCGCTGCGACTTCCAGCAGCCGGCTTGCGTAAAAATACCGCCGTTTCGCGGCTTTGAAGATGACGTCACCCTTTGGGTTCACGCCATCAATGCCTTGGGGGATCGTCATGCTTGGCCAGACCAACAAAGATGGCAGGTTGCGGCAAACCATCTTTGCGGTGCCGCGAAGGCTTGCGACAAGTACGACGGCATCAAGCAGGGGTCCTGGCTTGAATGGAGTGCAGCTCTTATAGCTGCTTTCCACCCGCTCCCTTATGCCTGCGCTGCCCCTACATCCCCGAACATCAGCTGCGGCTCGTCGTCGTCGAAGGTCGCGGCCGAGAACCAGCGGTTCAGCAACAGCGGCAGCGAGTCGATCCCTCAGCCGCCCCGCATCTATCACAACCCTCCGGTTCGAATATCTCCACGTCGGCGTCCACGCTTTCCATAGCGTACTCGGCAGCATGGCCTCCAAGACAGCAGATGAAGCTGCATCCGCAGCGGCGGCGGAAGTAGACGCATGCGGCGCGACGATGCGGGCAATCAGCAGTACGCCGACCCTTGGGACATGGACCCAGCCGCCGTGGCTCTACGGCTGCTGAGGGCCGAGGATAATCGCAAAAGCCCCACTCCGGCACACGCCACCCCTCCCGCAAAGGCGGCGCCATCCACCAACGAGGTGGCCCGCCAGCCCGTCTACGAAGCGGCGTTCGACTTACGTCTCGAGCAGCGAGAACCCGACCAGGGCCTGGACCAATGACGCAGAGCCCTGTCCCACTCATCCCTGGGCTGCAGCAGCAGCCGCTTGCAAGCCCCCTCCACCCGGTGCCGTCCTCGTGCTCGTCTTCGGAAGTTTCATTGTACGAGTCGCAGGGGAGGCATCACGGGGCAGCCTTCACTGCGGGATGCCTATTGCCGGGGCCACTACGGCACCAGGG